>NC_088420.1:2680860-2731857 GCF_034236695.1 Oncorhynchus nerka
AGCACGGTTCAGTTGGTAGAGCATGGTTCAGTTGGTAGAGCATGTTTCAGTTGGTAGAGCACGGTTCAGTTGGTAGAGCACGGTTCAGTTGGTAGAGCACGGTTCAGTTGGTGGAGCACGGTTCAGTTGGTAGAGCATTGTTCAGTTGGTAGAGCACGGTTCAGTTGGTAGAGCACGGTTCAGTTGGTGGAGCATTGTTCAGTTGGTAGAGCATTGTTCAGTTGGTAGAGCATTGTTCAGTTGGTAGAGCACGGTTCAGTTGGTAGAGCATTGTTCAGTTGGTAGAGCACGGTTCAGTTGGTAGAGCACGGTTCAGTTGGTAGAGCACGGTTCAGTTGGTAGAGCATGGTTCAGTTGGTAGAGCACGGTTCAGTTGGTAGAGCATGGTTCAGTTGGTAGAGCACGGTTCAGTTGGTAGAGCATTGTTCAGTTGGTAGAGCACGGTTCAGTTGGTAGAGCATTGTTCAGTTGGTAGAGCACGGTTCAGTTGGTAGAGCACGGTTCAGTTGGTAGAGCATGGTTCAGTTGGTAGAGCACGGTTCAGTTGGTAGAGCATGGTTCAGTTGGTAGAGCATGGTTCAGTTGGTAGAGCATGGTTCAGTTGGTAGAGCACGGTTCAGTTGGTAGAGCACGGTTCAGTTGGTAGAGCATGTTTCAGTTGGTAGTGGTTCAGTTGGTAGAGCACGGTTCAGTTGGTAGAGCACGGTTCAGTTGGTAGAGCATGGTTCAGTTGGTGGAGCACGGTTCAGTTGGTAGAGCATAGAGCACCGTTCAGTTGGTAGAGCACGGTTCAGTTGGTAGAGCACGGTTCAGTTGGTAGAGCACGGTTCAGTTGGTAGAGCACGGTTCAGTTGGTAGAGCACGTTTCAGTTGGTAGAGCACGGTTCAGTTGGTAGAGCACGGTTCAGTTGGTAGAGCATGGTTCAGTTGGTAGAGCACGGTTCAGTTGGTAGAGCATGGTTCAGTTGGTAGAGCATGGTTCAGTTGGTAGAGCACGGTTCAGTTGGTAGAGCCCGGTTCAATTGCAACACCAGGGTTGTGGGTTTGATTCCTATGGGGGGGCCCCATGCATTCCCTACTGTAAGTCGCTCTGGATAAGAGTGTCTGCTAAGTGTACAATGAGATGTTAGACCACAGGGTGAACCACAGACTCCAACACTGCAAGACGAAGGCAGCTCTGAGTAGCACATGGAGTGTCTTAACTGCCGCAGATATACAGCACCTTCGGAAAGTATTCAGACCCCTCGACTTTTCCTACATTTTGTTACGTTACAGCCTTATTCTAAAATTGATTAAATACATGTTTTTCCTCAGCAATCTACACACAATACTCCATAATTACAAAGCGAAAACAGGTTTTTAGAAATGTTTTCAAATAAATTTCAAAAACAGAAATACCTTATATACATAAGTATTTGCTATGAGACTCGAAATTGAGCTCAGGTGCATCCTCTTTCCATTTATCATCCTTGAGATGTTTCTATAACTTGATGTCTGTAGCATTGAAGGTCCCCAAGAACACAGTAGCCTCCATCATTCTAAAATGGAAGATGTTTGGAACCACCAAGATTTTTCCTAGAGCTGGCCGCATGGCAAACACTAACAATCGGGGGAGAAGGGCCTAGGTCAGGGAGGTGATCAAGAAACTGATGGTCACCCTGACAGAGCTCCAGAGTTCCTCTGTGGAGATGGGAGAACATTCCAGAAGGACAACCATCTCTGCAGCACTCCACCAAATCAGGCCTTTATGGTAGAGTTGACAGTTGGAAGCCACTCCTCAGTAAAAGGCACATTACTGCACGCTTGGAGTTTGTCGAAAGGCACCTAAAGACTCTCAGACCATGATAAACAAGATTCTTTTGTCTCATGAAACCAAGGTTAAATTCTTTGGGGACACTGCTCTGTGTAGGGTGCCGTCTTTGGATGGGACGTTAAATGGGTGTCCTGACTCTCTGTGGTTGTCACGGTTTTCTTGTGTCGAAGGAGAGGCAGACCAAAACGCAGCGTGGTTATTATTCATGGTTCTTTAATAAAGAAACTACACATGAATAGACTAACAAAACCAAGAAATGTGAAAAACCAAAACAGCCCTATCTGGTGCAAACACAGAGACAGGAACAATCACCCACAAAACCCAACACCAAACAGGCTAGCTAAATATGGTTCCCAATCAGAGACAATGACTAACACCTGCCTCTGATTGAGAACCATATCAGGCCCAAACACAGAAACAGACAAACTAGACACACAACATAGAATGCCCACTCAGATCACACCCTGACCAAACAAAACATACAAACATACAAAGCAAACTATGGTCAGGGTGTGACAGTGGTCATTAAAGATCCCATGGCACTTATCGTAAGAGTAGGGGTGTTAACCCCCGGTGTCCTGGCTAAATTCCCAATCTGTCCCTCAAACCATCACGGTCACCTGGTGAAATGGCCTTTCTTCCCCAGTCTAACTCTGACAGAGTCAACAGCTGCAAAGACAGGGTCAAAACCTTGACTCTAAACCTGATGGATTCATCTTAGCTAACTATCCTGGATCAGTTGATCCCTCCACACCATTTTAGACAGAGTCAGTGTGGGCTGAGTCAGTGTGAGCTGAGTCAGAGTGAGCAGAGTCAGTGTGAGCTGAGTCAGTGTGAGCTGAGTCAGAGTGAGCTGAGTCAGTGTGAGCTGAGTCAGTGTGAGCTGAGTCAGTGTGAGCTGGGTCAGTGTGGGCTGAGTCAGTGTGAGCTGAGTCAGTGTGAGCTGAGTCAGAGTGAGCTGAGTCAGTGTGGGCTGGGTCAGTGTGAGCTGAGTCAGTGTGAGCTGAGTCAGTGTGAGCTGGGTCAGTGTGGGCTGAGTCAGTGTGAGCTGAGTCAGTGTGAGCTGAGTCAGTGTGAGCTGGGTCAGTGTGAGCTGAGTCAGTGTGAGCTGGGTCAGTGTGGGCTGAGTCAGTGTGAGCTGAGTCAGTGTGAGCTGGGTCAGTGTGGGCTGAGTCAGTGTGAACTGAGTCAGTGTGAGCTGAGTCAGTGTGAGCTGGGTCAGTGTGAGCTGGGTCAATGTGAGCTGGGGTCCCGCTGGGACCAGTGGCTTTCGGCAGTATTTGTTTACCACAACTGCTGTCCCGAGGAGCTCAGACAAAACATCACAGAGTAATGAGAGCACTACTGTTCCCATGCAGATCCCCAGTTCCTTCCCCACAGACCCCCTTTCCTATGGGACTGGCCACACAAACAGACCCCCTCTCCTATGGGACTGGCCCCACTAACTGACACCCTCTCCTATGGGACTGGCCACACTAACAGACCCCCTCTCCTATGGGACTGGCCACACTAACAGACCCCCTCTCCTATGGGACTGGCCACACTAACTGACCCCCTCTCCTATGGGACTGGCTACACTAACAGACCCCCTCTCCTATGAGACTGGCCACACTAACTGACCCCCTCTCCTATGAGACTGGCCACACTAACAGACCCCCTCTCCTATGAGACTGGCCACACTAACAGACCCCCTCTCCTGTGAGACTGGCCACACTAACAGACCCCCTCTCCTATGAGACTGGCCACACTAACAGACCCCCTCTCCTGTGAGACTGGCCACACTAACAGACCCCCTCTCCTATGAGACTGTCCACACTAACAGACCCCCTCTCCTATGAGACTGTCCACACTAACAGACCCCCTCTCCTATGAGACTGGCCACACTAACAGACCCCCTCTCCTATGAGACTGTCCACACTAACAGACCCCCTCTCCTATGAGACTGGCCACACTAACTGACTCTAATGGTGAAAACCAAGATCCCGTCCCAAATGGCAGCATATCCCTTATGGATCCTGGTTAACAGTAGTGCACTACGGAATAGGATGCCATTTGGGACGCGCAGACAGAAAGCACTCTGTTGAGCTATAAACTATAAACTAACTAACTTTGAACGAATTACAGTGACAATGGTTAGCACTGACTCAAAACAACAACGCCTGCTTCCCAAATGGCACCCTACCTAGTTCACTACTTTTGACCAGGGCCTTGGACTCTGGTCAAAATAAGGGAATAGGGTGCTATTTTGGACATAAACTATAATGTCACCACGTCTGGAGCCACAGACAGTTCAAAATGATGATCCAGAAAACATAAATCACTAGTTACTGTCCTCAAACAACCACTTCATTCTGCTGGCTCACTCTGTTGGCTAAATCAACAGTTGGAAGTTGAAAATAAGATGTGATGCTTTTATCCAGCATGTAAGACCAATACAGTACACTACAGTGGAGTGGTTGTTCATTTAAAAGCTGCATCATACTGCTGTATGCTGTGGTATGCTGTGGAATGCTGTAGTATGCTGTAGTATGCTGTGGAATGGTGTAGTATGCTGTGGTATGCTGTGGTATGCTGTAGTATGCTGTGGAATGCTGTAGTATGCTGTAGTATGCTGTAGTATGCTGTGGAATGCTGTAGTATGCTGTGGAATGGTGTAGTATGCTGTGGAATGGTGTAGTATGCTGTGGTATGCTGTGGTATGCTGTAGTATGCTGTGGAATGCTGTAGTATGCTGTGGAATGCTGTAGTATGCTGTAGTATGCTGTGGTATGCTGTGGTATGCTGATGTGAGTCTCAGTGCTCTCCATTGAAGCTCATTGGAAACACCAGAGGGCATCCTTGAGCACATCTATTCATTCTAGTTTTTTTAATCATTATTTTATTAACAAATTCTGTCTGTTTCTTTCTATCGGACATACAGTATGTATATCATAGCCCATTATAAGGTTGTTCTGATTATTATTAGGATTATAATACATTTACCTATTTGCAGGAGGTTGATGCATTTTCTTTAGGGAAAATAAAGTCTGTGATATTAAGTTAGATATTTTAAACTTCAGTCTTGTGTCAGGTGAACAGTTGTGTCCTCATCTTTTGGTCTGATAATTTCCTTCAAGCATTTTAGTTATAAAAATAAATAACAAAGAGAGCCTCGAATAATTAAACAATAAATTAACTGCAACATGTTGGCTAAATCTTGGCTGTACTATTATGTAATATGTTGTGTTCCAAATGGTCAGACATTTCTTCCTGCCGCCAATCGCCCCGAAGCACCTCTCATTCACATGGCTCTCTTAGATACCTCAGTCACTATTAGCCAATCGCCATGCCCCGAAGCACCTCTCATTCACATGGCTCTCTTAGATACCTCAGTCACTATTAGCCAATCGCCATGCCCCGAAGCACCTCTCATTCACATGGCTCTCTTAGATACCTCAGTCACTATTAGCCAATGCACATCACTTGATCGGGTCCTTCTCACAGGCATTGCAGCCCCGAAGTAGGCTACAAGTGAAGACGGACTGATCGGGGATGCTTCGTGTCCTTCGAATTCAGAAGCCATATTGAAGATGGTAGAAGAACTGTCCACATTTACATTTCGTCAACAAGATAAGTAACGAACAGCAAAAGCACTAGAAAAGTTTACTTATTCTATTGGTCAGCTTGTCCTTCAGAAATGTAGAAAGATGGAAGATGCAATAACAAGCATGAGTTGTTAATATGTTATTATGGGTTGTTAATATGGGTGGTTATATATGGATGGATAATATGGGTTGTTATTATGGGTTGTTAAGATGGGTGGTTAATATGGGTTGTTATTATGGGTTGTTAATATGGGTGGTTATATATGGGTTGTTATTATGGGTTGTTAATATGGGTGGTTAATATGGGTTGTTAATATGGATGGATAATATGGGTTGTTATTATGGGTTGTTAATATGTGTTGTTAAGATGGGTTGTTAATATGGGTTGTTATTATGGGTTGTTATTATGGGTTGTTAATATGGGTTGTTAATATGGGTTGTTATTATGGGTTGTTATTATGGGTTGTTAATATGGGTGGTTAATATGGGTGGTCATTATGGGTTGTTATTATGGGTTGTTAATATGGGTGGTCATTATGGGTTGTTAATATGGATGGTCATTATGGGTTGTTATTATGGGTGGTCATTATGGGTTGTTATTATGGGTTGTTAATATGGGTTGTTAATATGGGTGGTCATTATGGGTTGTTAATATGGGTGGTCATTATGGGTTGTTATTATGGGTTGTTAATATGGGTTGTTATTATGGGTTGTTAATATGTGTTGTTAATATGGGTTGTTATTATGGGTTGTTATTATGGGTTGTTAATATGGGTTGTTAATATGGGTTGTTAATATGTGTTGTTAAGATGGGTGGTTAATATGGGTTGTTAAGATGGGTGGTCATTACGGGTTGTTAATATGTGTTGTTAAGATGGGTGGTTAATATGGGTTGTTAAGATGGGTGGTCATTATGGGTTGTTAATATGGGTGGTTAATATGGGTTGTTATTATGGGTTGTTATTATGGGTTGTTATTATGGGTTGTTAATATGGGTTGTTATTATGGGTTGTTAATATGGGTTGTTTTTATGGGTTGTTATTATGGGTTGTTATTATGGGTGGTTAATATGGGTTGTTATTATGGGTTGTTATTATGGGTTGTTAATATGGGTTGTTAATATGGGTTGTTAATATGGGTGGTCATTATGGGTTGTTATTATGGGTTGTTATTATGGGTTGTTATTATGGTTGTTAATATGGGTTGTTAATATGGGTGGTCATTATGGGTTGTTATTATGGGTGGTCATTATGGGTTGTTATTATGGGTTGTTATTATGGGTTGTTATTATGGGTTGTTAAGATATGGGTGGTTAATATGACTAGGATTGTGTCTTTGGCTGCTGGACAATGAAAGAAAGTTGAGAACATGAGAGAAATACTGGTTTCGATGGCATTTATAAAAGTGTTTATAAAATTTACTTATTCTATTGGTCAGCTTGTCCTTCAGAAATGTAGAAAGATGGAAGATGCAATAACAAGCATGAGTTGTTAATATGTTATTATGGGTTGTTAATATGGGTGGTTATATATGAGTTGTCAATATGGGTTGTTATTATGGGTTGTTAATATGTGTTGTTAAGATGGGTGGTCATTATGGGTTGTTAATATGTGTTGTTAAGATGGGTGGTTAATATGGGTTGTTAAGATGGGTGGTCATTATGGGTTGTTAATATGTGTTGTTAAGATGGGTGGTTAATATGGGTTGTTAAGATGGGTGGTCATTATGGGTTGTTAATATGGGTGGTCATTATGGGTTGTTATTATGGGTTATTATTATGGGTGGTTAATATGACTAGGATTGTGTCTTTGGCTGCTGGACAATGAAAGAAAGTTGAGAACATGAGAGAAATACTGGTTTCGATGGCATTTATAAAAGTGTTTATAAAATAATCCACTTAACATCGCTATGGTTGAAACATGCCTCAAAATTAAAAAACAACAACAACTAGTAATTAATTTAAGTCAACATGTAAGTATTAAGTATTTTTTATGTAAATTGTTAAATGTGTATGAGCTATAGGAGGACGGGCTCATTGTAATGGCTGGAATGGAGTAAATGGAATGGTACCAAACCAGTGGAGGCTGCTGGGGGGAGGACGGCTCATTGTAATGGCTGGAATGGAGTAAATGGAATGGTACCAAACCAGTGGAGGCTGCTGGGGGGAGGACGGCTCATTGTAATGGCTGGAATGGAGTAAATGGAATGGTACCAAACCAGTGGAGGCTGCTGGGGGGAGGACGGCTCATTGTAATGGCTGGAATGGATTCAATGGAATGGTACCAAACCAGTGGAGGCTGCTGGGGGGAGAACGGCTCATTGTAATGGCTGGAATGGAGTAAATGGAATGGTACCAAACCAGTGGAGGCTGCTGGGGGGAGGACGGCTCATTGTAATGGCTGGAATGGAGTAAATGGAATGGTACCAAACCAGTGGAGGCTGCTGGGGGGAGGACGGCTCATTGTAATGGCTGGAATGGAGTAAATGGAATGGTACCAAACCAGTGGAGGCTGCTGGGGGGAGGACGGCTCATTGTAATGGCTGGAATGGATTCAATGGAATGGTACCAAACCAGTGGAGGCTGCTGGGGGGAGGACGGCTCATTGTAATGGCTGGAATGGAGTAAATGGAATGGTACCAAACCAGTGGAGGCTGCTGGGGGGAGGACGGCTCATTGTAATGGCTGGAATAGAGTAAATGGAATGGTACCAAACACATGGAAACCATGGAAACCATGTGTTTGATGTATTTGATACCATTCCACGGATTCCACTCCAGCCATTAGCACGAGCCCGTCCTCCCCAGTTAAGGTGCCACCAGCCTCCTGTGTACCAAACACATGGAACCAATTTCTTTGACAACGTGTTTCCATCGATTCCATTCCAGCCATTTACAGTGAATCCCAGATTCCAGCCTGGTCCCAGATCTGTTTGTGTTGTCTTGCCAACTGCAGATCAGTGATCAGGCTAGCAATGTTTCCATAGAGGGCTAAGTATCCAAAGGGCCCATTATATATTTTATATTTTTCATTTAACCTTTATTTAACTAGGCAAGTCAGTTATATAAAGTGCAGTGAATAAACTTTAATGAGGGCAGAGGCATTAAGAGCCAACAGAAGAAAATACATGTGATAGTTCCAGAGTCTACCAGTTAACAGTGTGTGACTGCGTCACAAATGTCATCCTATTCCCTGTATGGTGCCCCATCAGCCGGGTCAAAAGTAGTGCACTACACAGGGAATAGGGTACTGTTTGGGATCCACCTATGTGAATAAAACAATGACCGGGTGTTGTAGTCACCGCTCCATTCAGCTATCTACATCACAGGCCATTAAAACTCTCATTCATTCTGCTACAGTACCCGGGAATCCACCAATGATAATGACGCTATTGTTTGTGGTCGAGAGAGAGAGACGGAGAGAGAGACGGAGAGAGAGACGGAGAGAGAGAGAGGGAAAGCGAGAGAGAGGATGAGAGAGAGAGAGAGAGAGAGAGAGAGAGAGAGAGAGAGAGACGGGAGAGAGAGGGAGAGAGAGAGGTGGGTGGGTGGGGAGAGAGAGAGAGGGTGGGTGGGTGGGTGGGTGGGTGGGGGGAGAGAGAGGGGTGGGGAGAGAGGGTGGAGAGAGAGAGAAAGAGGGAGGTAAAGGTAGAGAGAGAGAGGGTGGAGAGAGAGAGAGGGTGGAGAGAGAGAGGGAGGTAAAGTTAGAGAGAGAGAGAGGGTGGAGAGAGAGAGAGGGATGTAGAGGTAGAGAGAGAGAGAGGGTGGAGAGAGAGAGAGGTTGGAGAGAGAGAGAGGGAGGTAGAGAGAGAGAGAGAGAGAGAGAGAGAGGGTGGAGAAAGAGAGAGAGGGGGAGGAGAGAGAGAGAGAGAGAGAGAGAGAGAGAGAGGGTGGAGAGAGAGAGAGAGGGTGGTGAGAGAGAGAGAGAGGGAGGTAGAGGTAGAGAGAGAGAGAGAGAGAGAGAGGGTGGAGAGAGAGAGAGAGGGTGGAGAGAGAGAGAGAGAGGGTGGAGAGAGAGAGAGAGAGGGTGGAGAGAGAGAGAGAGAGGGTGGAGAGAGAGCGGGATGTAGAGGTAGAGAGAGAGAGGGTGGAGAGAGAGAGAGGTTGGAGAGAGAGAGAGAGGGTGGAGAGAGAGAGAGAGGGAGGTAAAGGTAGAGAGAGAGAGAGGGTGGGGAGAGAGGGCGGAGAGAGGGTGGAGAGAGAGAGAGAGGGAGGTACAGAGAGAGCGGGATGTAGAGGTAGAGAGAGAGAGAGGGTGGAGAGAGAGAGAGGTTGGAGAGAGAGGGTGGAGAAAGAGAGAGGGGGAGGTAGAGAGAGAGAGAGAGAGAGAGAGAGAGAGAGAGAGAGAGAGAGAGAGGGTGGAGAGAGAGAGAGAGGGTGGAGAGAGAGAGAGAGGGAGGTAGAGGTAGAGAGAGAGAGAGAGAGAGAGAGAGGGTGGAGAGAGAGAGAGGAGAGAGAGAGAGGGGGGTAGAGGTAGAGGTAGAGAGAGAGAGGGTGGAGAGAGGGTGGAGAAAGAGAGAGAGGGGAGGTAGAGGTAGAGACCTTCAGGTTCCCACCCAATGGGTTTTATTTCCTCCTGCTGGGAAATACAAGGGTAATAGGTGGAAAAAAATAGGTTGGTTATACAGGTGTAGAATCTTAATTTGATCACACTGTTGTTGAAGGACATGCAAAGTTGTAGCGTATTCAAGGATTTAAAAAAAAAATCTGGTTCTGCTCTACTCTGTCCTATAGAAACACAGTCATGGTAGGCTGGTTCTGCTCTACTCTGTCCTATAGAAACACAGTCACGGTAGGCTGGTTCTGCTCTACTCTGTCCTATAGAAACACAGTCATGGTAGGCTGGTTCTGCTCTACTCTGTCCTATAGAAACACAGTCACGGTAGGCTGGTTCTGCTCTACTCTGTCCTATAGAAACACAGTCACGGTAGGCTGGTTCTGCTCTACTCTGTCCTATAGAAACACAGTCACCGAACAGTCATGGTAGGCTGGTTCTGCCTAGTCTGTCCTATAGAAACACAGTCACCGTACAGTCACGGGATTGGGTGTTGAGTTTAATAACCCTCTGTGATTGGGTGGTGAGATTAATAACCCTCTGTGATTGGGTGTTCAGATTAATAACCCACTGTGATTGGGTGTTCAGATTAATATCCCTCTGGGATTGGGTGTTCAGATTAATAACCCTCTGTGATTGGGTGTTGAGATTAATAACCCACTGTGATTGGGTGTTGATATTAATAACCCTCTGGGATTGGGTTTTGAGATTAATAACCCACTGTGATTGGGTGTTGATATTAATAACCCTCTGTGATTGGGTGTTGAGATTAATAACCCTCTGTGATTGGGTGTTGAGATTAATAACCCTCTGTGATTGGGTGTTGAGATTAATATATCCCTCTGTGATTGGGTGTGTAGATTAATAACCCTCTGTGATTGGGTGTTGAGATTAATAACTCTCTGTGATTGGGTGTTGAGATTAATAACCCTCTGTGATTGGTTGTTGAGATTAATAACCCTCTAGGATTGGGTGTTGAGATTAATAACCCTCTGGGATTGGGTGTTGAGATTAATAACCCTCTGGGATTGGGTGTTGAGATTAATAACCCTCTGGGATTGGGTGTTCAGATTAATAACCCTCTGGGATTGGGTGTTCAGATTAATAACCCTCTGGGATTGGGTGTTGAGATTAATACCCCTCTGTGATTGGGTGTTGAGATTAATAACCCTCTAGGATTGGGTGTTCAGATTAATAACCCTCTGTGATTGGGTGTTGAGATTAATAACCCTCTGGGATTGGGTGTTGAGATTAATAACCCTCTGGGACTGGGTGTTGAGATTAATAACCCTCTGTGATTGGGTGTTGAGATCAATAACCCTCTGTGATTGGGTGTTGAGATTAATAACCCTCTGGGATTGGGTGTTGAGATTAATAACCCTCTGGGATTGGGTGTTCAGATTAATAACCCTCTGTGATTGGGTGTTGAGATTAATAACCCTCTGGGATTGGGTGTTGAGATTAATAACCAACTGTGATTGGGTGTTGAGATTAATACCCCTCTGTGATTGGGTGTTGAGATTAATACCCCTCTGTGATTGGGTGTTGAGATTAATAACCCTCTGTGATTGGGTGTTCAGATTAATAACCCTCTGTGATTGGGTGTTGAGATTAATAACCCTCTGGGGTTGGGTGTTCAGATTAATAACCCTCTGTGATTGGGTGTTGAGATTAATAACCCTCTGGGATTGGGTGTTGAGATTAATAACCCTCTGGGACTGGGTGTTGAGATTAATAACCCTCTGTGATTGCGTGTTGAGATTAATAACCCTCTGTGATTGGGTGTTGAGATTAATAACCCTCTGTGATTGGGTGTTGAGATCAATAACCCTCTGTGATTGGGTGTTGAGATTAATAACCCTCTGGGATTGGGTGTTGAGATTAATAACCCTCTGGGATTGGGTGTTCAGATTAATAACCCTCTGTGATTGGGTGTTGAGATTAATAACCCTCTGGGATTGGGTGTTGAGATTAATAACCAACTGTGATTGGGTGTTGAGATTAATACCCCTCTGTGATTGGGTGTTGAGATTAATAACCCTCTGTGATTGGGTGTTCAGATTAATAACCCTCTGTGATTGGGTGTTGAGATTAATAACCCTCTGGGGTTGGGTGTTCAGATTAATAACCCTCTGTGATTGGGTGTTCAGATTAATACCCCTCTGTGATTGGGTGTTGAGATTAATAACCCTCTGGGGTCCATGGGATCCTATTCATTCAGAGCCCTGGGAAGAAAAAGGTGTCTGTCTGCAGAAAGGACAAACACAGCTGGGAAATAGACAGAGAGGAGATTGGCTTATCTTTCACTGCCTCTCCCGGCTCTGTCTCCACTCTGCCTGGTTCCACTCTGTTCTGTTTATTTATTTTATTATTTTACCTGGCAAGTCAGTTAAGAACAAATTCTTATTTTCAATGACGGCCTAGGAACAGTGGGTTAACTGCCTGTTCAGGGGCAGAACGACAGATTTGTACCTTGTCAGCTCGGGGATTTGAACTTGCAACCTTTCGGTTACTAGTCCAACGCTCTAACCACTAGGCTACCCTGCCGCCCCTTACTGTTCAGCCTGGTTCCACTCTGTTCTGTTCTGCCTGGTTCCACTCTGCTCAGCTCTGCCTGGTTCCACTCTGTTCTGTTCTGCCTGGTTCCACTCTGTTCTGTTCTGCCTGGTTCCACTCTGTTCTGTTCTGCCTGGTTCCACTCTGTTCTGTTCTGCCTGGTTCCACTCTGTTCTGTTCTGCCTGGTTCCACTCTGCTCAGCTCTGCTTGGTTCCACTCTGTTCTGTTCTGCCTGGTTCCACTCTGTTCTGTTCTGCCTGGTTCCACTCTGTTCTGCTCTGCCAGGTTCCACTCTGTTCTGTTCAGCCTGGTTCCACTCTGTTCTGCCTGGTTCCACTCTGTTCTCTTCTGCCTGGTTCCACTCTGTTCTGTTCTGCCTGGTTCCACTCTGTTCTGCCTGGTTCCACTCTGTTCTGTTCTGCCTGGTTCCACTCTGTTCTGTTCTGCCTGGTTCCACTCTGTTCTGTTCTGCTTTGTTCTTCTTTGTTCTGTTCTGCCTGGTTCCACTCTGTTCTGTTCTGCCTGGTTCCACTCTGTTCTGTTCTGCTTTGTTCTTCTCTGTTCTGCTCTGCTCTGTTCTGTTCAGCCAGGTTCTGCTCTGCTCTGTTCTGTTGTTCTCTCCTCTCCTCTCCTTCGTTCTGCTCTGTCAGGGTCATGGTCAGTGATATGGAGCTGAGTAGGGCTGCCTTGGTGCTGGAGTAGTTTTCCATCACACACACACACATACAGGCACACACCAACAGACACACACACACACAGGCACACACACACACACCACACACACCAACAGGCACACACACACACATACATACACACATACACACCAACAGACACACACACACACACACACACACACTCTGAAGGAAAGATGGAGCCGTACTTTGCTCTTTTATGATTATCTTGGCCTTTATTTTAATGACATATCAACTCCATGTATCCGCTATCATTTCTTATAACCCACAAGAACTTTTGAACATCAGATCGGCAGTTACTCACCTCCGGCATCAACTGCTCACTATGTCTTTACCTACTCTGTCACCTACCATGGAGGCTGTCAATTGGACCTTATTCCCTTTGCACTGTTGTTGACCAGTGTATATGGAATAGGGTGCAATTTGGGACCTGGCCAATAACTCACACAGGGCAGGAGAAATGTAACGGAACCTCTGAGTTGAAGACAAGTTGAGCGCGCCAAGTCTCGTGTCTATAAATGTGAGTAGAATCATGAGGCCTTGCTGTGGAGCTGGTATCCCATCAGCTTCCTGCTACTGTGCTCCGTCAGCCAGGCACAATACAAACCAACACTGCAATCATCTTCGTCGTGTTGTGTGTCACAGATGTATTAATGAGCTGACAGAGAAACCTCAAGGTTAAAGGACTCTTTCCTACATTGAAGACTGTAGTGTGGATGACATTCAGGCCCTTTAGTAAGACATTCATGTAATTTATTGTGGAAAAGTTAAATACTCTTGGAAATGTCATGAGTACAGTAAACACAGTCACGAATGAGTCAACAGACATACTGCTGGGCAGTAAGTGGACGTGTTGTATGAACAAATACTACCAAACAAAATCCAAAGGACCAATAGGAGCGCTGTCCTGCTAAAGGGATACTTCTCTTAAAGACCAAAGGACCAATCGGAGCACTGTCCTGCTAGAGGGATACTTATCTTAAAGACCGAAGGACCAATAGGAGCACTGTCCTGCTAGAGGGATACTTATCTTAAAGACCAAAGGACCAATAGGAGCGCTGTCCTGCTACAGGGATACTTATCTTAAAGACCAAAGGACCAATAGGAGCGCTGTCCTGCTACAGGGATACTTATCTTAAAGACCAAAGGACCAATAGGAGCACTGCCCTGCTAGAGGGATACTTCTCCTAAAGACCAAAGGACCAATAGGAGCGCTGTCCTGCTAGAGGGATAGTTCTCCTAAAGACCAAAGGACCAATAGGAGCGCTGTCCTGCTAGAGGGATAGTTCTCCTAAAGACCAATAGGAGCGCTGTCCTGCTAGAGGGATACTTCTCCTAAAGACCAAAGGACCAATAGGAGCGCTGTCCTGCTAGAGGGATACTTCTCCTAAAGACCAAAGGACCAATAGGAGCACTGCCCTGCTAGAGGGATAGTTCTCCTAAAGACCAAAGGACCAATAGGAGCGCTGCCCTGCTAGAGGGATAGTTCTCTTAAAGACCGAAGGACCAATAGGAGCACTGCCCTGCTAGAGGGATAGTTCTCCTAACCATCACATTTCAAGGTTGGACTGTAGGGGACATTACCTTTTTGGTCCTTTCTTTATCATCAATATAAATGAATTTGGTAAAAGCTGACAGGAATCCCTGTGACAATAGTGTTTATTCATACATTATAGTCTCTCAGGAGCTATATGTGGCCTTGTTTGTAAGGCCTTGTGTGTGCGTACATGCGTGTCTTTAGGGCCTATGTGTATGAACAAGTGTGCTTCAAACCTATGACAGCCCCAGTGTGTCAACTGACCACATAGAGAACGTGACAGTCAGAGATAGGGACACACAGACAGACAACAGGACTGTTGTTAGATGAGGATAGCTAGGATACGGTTCATCAGAAAACAGCGATGTGATGAGTCACCCAGGGCTGTTGCCCAGCAACCCCCTTCAGAGGTGGAGGCTGTTCAATTATCTCTTCCAGACAGAACGGAGAGCGCTGCCCAGACCAGACAGAGGAGAGGGGGGAGATAAGGGGAGGAGATGGGGGAGGAGGAGAGGCGATGGATATGATTGGACTTAATACACACAACAACACACACGCATGAAATCGCTTTGCAAAACCAAATCCCTCCCTATTCCTTAAAGCTTCCTTCCCTTCCTTGGAGGGCTCCTGGAGACAACGATGCTTTAGTTACACTGGTACCTGACAGTCATCTGGGATCCTCGACTGGATCAGGTGGTTGGGACTTGGGAGGAAGGTCATTGCTGATTTTGAGATGTTGTTGATTATTGTTCCAACAATATTTATTGTCAATGTTTGCTCATTTTCTATCAGGCCATTTAAATATATTGCCTAAATGATACTGGAAAATTCATTTGAAATATGAATCATGAGTAAAGCTTTGGGAAAGAGGAAAACAGCTTGGTTTGTTGTCACATAGCGCCGTCTTGTGGTCAGAAATGCACATAGCATCATCAAAGACCGTCCCGTATAAAGATAGGCAGAAACTGCTTCTCCAATAGAAATCCCCGATCACACTTCTAGGCGAAGTCATGGTGATGTTGGCTAGCTAAGAGTCTAACGGTTGTCTCGTGTTGAACTAAGGACCTGCAGGCTGTCAAATCAAAGACCCTCCTTCCAAATTAAGTTATTTTGGACGAAAATGTAAACGTGTCAGTTGTTCATTTTCACAAGTTTGGAGTAATAACATGTTCAACTAATTAAGACATTGGCTCGAGTCTAGGTTGTGCCTATAGATTTAATGAAAATTAACAACTACGGAAGAATTTGTCACTTCTCTCATTGACAAACCCCAAACCCTGTCCTGATTGGTCTGAAGCGGATGTTGTGTTTGAATCAGATGGAGTAGAGATAAGAGTGACAGGAACTGGAAGTGAGAGAAGCAATGTGGTCGTGGAATCTAGTAAATCCGAGCCGAGTTATGAGTCTTTTTTTTTTGGTCGGAGTAAAGGGTTTTGGATCGATGTGTTGGGTTTTGACATTTTGAACATTGAGATATTAAATAAATGATGGAATCAAAGGTGAAAGTGAAGGGTTCTCTGTAGAAGGACAGATAGCTGTGGAATGTGTTGGGGGGACGGGAGCAGAGCACCGTGTTGATACAGGGGAGACAGATGGACATCTGTGGATTAGGTGAAGGAGGGGTTGAGGTGAGGAGGTGAGGACAGAGATGTGTTGATACATGGGGAGACAGATGGACATCTGTGGATCAGGTGAAGGAGGTGAGGACAGAGATGTGTTGATACAGGGGAGACGGATGGACATCTGTGGATTAGGTGAAGGAGGGGTTGAGGTGAGGAGGTGAGGACAGAGATGTGTTGATACATGGGGAGACAGATGGACATCTGGGGATTAGGTGAAGGAGGGGTTGAGGTCAGGAGGAGAGGACAGAGATGTGTTGATACAGGGGAGACAGATGGACATCTGGGGATCAGGTGAAGGAGGGGTTGAGGTGAGGACAGAGATGTGTTGATACATGGGGAGACAGATGGACATCTGTGGATTAGGTGAAGGAGGGGTTGAGGTCAGGAGGTGAGGACAGAGATGTGTTGATACATGGGGAGACAGATGGACATCTGTGGATCAGGTGAAGGAGGTGAGGAGGTGAGGACAGAGATGTGTTGATACAGGGGAGACAGATGGACATCTGTGGATTAGGTGAAGGAGGTGAGGAGGTGAGGACAGAGATGTGTTGATACATGGGGAGACAGATGGACATCTGTGGATTAGGTGAAGGAGGTGAGGAGGTGAGGAGGTGAGGACAGAGATGTGTTGATACAGGGGAGACAGATGGACATCTGTGGATTAGGTGAAGGAGGGGTTGAGGTGAGGAGGTGAGGACAGAGATGTGTTGATACAGGGGAGACAGATGGACATCTGGGGATTAGGTGAAGGAGGTGAGGAGGTGAGGAGGTGAGGACAGAGATGTGTTGATGCAGGGGAGACAGATGGACATCTGTGGATTAGGTGAAGGAGGGGTTGAGGTGAGGAGGAGAGGACAGAGATGTGTTGATACATGGGGAGACAGATGGACATCTGTGGATTAGGTGAAGGAGGTGAGGAGGTGAGGACAGAGATGTGTTGATACAGGGGAGACAGATGGACATCTGTGGATTAGGTGAAGGAGGGGTTGAGGTCAGGAGGAGAGGACAGAGATGTGTTGATACAGGGGAGACACATGGACATCTGGGGATCAGGTGAAGGAGGGGTTGAGGTGAGGAGGTGAGGACAGAGATGTGTTGATACAGGGGAGACGGATGGACATCTGTGGATTAGGTGAAGGAGGGGTTGAGGTCAGGAGAGGACAGAGATGTGTTGATACAGGGGAGACAGATGGACATCTGTGGATTAGGTGAAGGAGGGGTTGAGGTGAGGAGGAGAGGACAGAGATGTGTTGATACAGGGGAGACAGATGGACATCTGTGGATCAGGTGAAGGAGGGGTTGAGGTGAGGACAGAGATGTGTTGATACAGGGGAGACAGATGGACATCTGTGGATTAGGTGAAGGAGGGGTTGAGGTGAGGAGGTGAGGACAGAGATGTGTTGATACATGGGGAGACAGATGGACATCTGGGGATCAGGTGAAGGAGGTGAGGACAGAGATGTGTTGATACAGGGGAGACATGGACATCTGTGGATTAGGTGAAGGAGGGGTTGAGGTGAGGACAGAGATGTGTTGATACATGGGGAGACAGATGGACATCTGTGGATTAGGTGAAGGAGGGGTTGAGGTGAGGAGGTGAGGACAGAGATGTGTTGATACAGGGGAGACAGATGGACATCTGTGGATTAGGTGAAGGAGGGGTTGAGGTCAGGAGGTCAGGACAGAGATGTGTTGATACAGGGGAGACAGATGGACATCTGGGGACCAGGTGAAGGAGGGGTTGAGGTGAGGACAGCGATGTGTTATTAAGTCTCATAATACCCATTGTCATGTGGTTATGAAGTCTTATAATGCCTATTGTCGTGTGGTTATGAAGTCTTATAATACCAGATACCCATTGTCATGGGTTGTACAAATGGGGAATAGTAGGCAGCTGGGAGTGGTTAGAGGAATACATGGGTTGTACAAATGGGGAATAGTAGGCAGCTGGGAGTGGTTAGAGGAATACATGGGTTGTACAAATGGGGAATAGTAGGCAGCTGGGAGTGGTTAGAGGAATACATGGGTTGTACAAATGGGGAATAGTAGGCAGCTGGGAGTGGTTAGAGGAATACATTGTAACAGAACATAGCAATCATTACATTATTACATCGAGTTCTACTGTAAGATAGACTTGGGTAAATCTCTCACCGCAGTAGAGCGGGATGCAATATGGAAAAACATCAGCAGAATCCAACTGTGTGAGGTTTAGAATTATTCAAATTAAGTTCTTACATAAGGGCTTTATATAAAACCTCACTTGTTGAAAAAATCAAAGCTTTTTCAAATTTTGGCATGGCTGAGGTGAGGTTGGTAAACTAAATGCATCTGTTCTGGAAATGTCCGGCTGTCAAAAGGATTTTGGACAGAAGTAGTTGATATCGTGGCTGGAATCGTGAACGTATGTATTCCACTTTGTCCTGTAGTGTGTTTACGAGGAAGTAGGGTGGATAGTGTGTTTACGAGGAAGTAGGGTGGATAGTGTGTTTACGAGGAAGTAAACACACAGACAATATCCGACCTAGAGCCACGCGCCATTGCACTGTTCGGTCAAACGAACATTACTTATGAATTGGAAACAGTGTAAACCTCAGTGCTTCAGCATGGACATTGGGTTAAGGGAATTCGTGTATTTATTGAGTACGGAAAGAGCCACATCAGTCCTGCAGGTCTAGAGGGTCTCTGGGACACTATAAAAGTTAAATATAGTTAGTTACATTTTTAAAAATGAATTCATTTGTATATCAAAGAGCCTAATATATTAATGGTCTGTATTTGTTTGTGAACTGTACCCCCCAGGCTTGACTCCTGCCTGGTCACACATGATGCCTGGCTTGCTGTGGCAGGGCTCGCTGGGTGTCCTGCGTTTCCAGGCGACCCCCTCTCTATTCTTTATTGTTATGTCGTCATTATGTTGTTATTGTCTTTCTAAATGTAAAATAAAGTATAAAATGGACAAACTATAAGAATCTGGTAGCAGCAGATGTGTGTTGGTGTAGTAGATGGGGCACTTACTCCCAAGCCTGAAGTGTCCCTCTTGCTTCGCCTCATTAGCTAGCTTTTGAGGTGGAGCGATCGGATACACTTGAGGGGGGCAGTTGTGTGTTTGTGAGGCAGAGGCCTCGAGTTCACGCCAGGAGGAAGTGGTACTCGCTAAGCGAGCAGCTCAATATTAAATAGGTGTTCTCATAATTGTGTACTCCGTGTATATAGAAATTGTGTCAGACCGATGCCCGACGGTAAGGGAGAGAACAGACTGTTGGTATCAGACCTCTGCCCCCCTCCAAATGAATATTTTTGTTTTCTTACCCTGTACAGTAGGTGGCGTGAATACACCCGTAGGTTGTATTCCGCCATTAAACCTCAAAGAATGAGAAGGACGAGAAGAAGCGAGAGGGTTTAATCTGTCCACGATTAGCAGACCACCTGCCTTCGGGACACGTACGAACACTGTTAGGGCGGAGACAAGATTACCTCGCCATTACATACAGTATCTCTGCTCTTCCGCCATTTCTCACGCCACATCCGGTTGTGCAGCAGCCATTTTGTCTGTTCATGCAAGTCCACCCCTCACGGTCAAGAACTGCGTTCCCCCTTCAAAAATAACCTGAAATATTGTATTTTTTTTGTATATTATGTGGCACTTATACGGATTTAAAAATTACAAGTTCGAAGATGCCTTTCTCTTCGAAATAAATAGCGTATTTTTTTTAGTTGTGTGCGCGAATAATTAAGGTTATGTCGTGCGAGGAAAGCTACTTAGCCATCAGACGCTATCTGACTGATGAGCGGGAGCCGTACGCACCGGGGACCCATGGCAATACTAAAAGAAAGATACGTAAAGCAGCCGCTTGCTATGTCGTGCGGAATGGCACACTGTACTACCAGAGAAGGCAGAAGGGCCTGGATGAATTCACCGAGTTGGAAGTGGTGTTGCAGGCAGGACGGAGGAAGGAACTTATCGACGAGTCACACATTGTCACCGGAGAAGAGCACCTCAACCAGCATCACACATGGGAATCAATTTCTCAGAAGTATTGGTGGAGAGGTAAAATATAATTTTACAGCTAAATTATTTAGCAACACTTTTTTTGTTTTGTTTTATTGGGCCAAAAGAACACGCGTAAAAGAAAGCACCAGCTGGTATATTTCCTTCGCAGTTTGTTTGCCATATGGCTAGCCAGGTCAATCAATGCATCGTACGCTTAAAGGAGCAATATGCAGCAATCATTCCGCCATTTCCTGGTTGCAAAAAAATCTAATAGTCCGCCTAATTTCAGTTTGTGACAAAACAAAGTCATTCTACAGACAATCATTGTACCATCTAAACAGCTGTGAATAATTTGTATTTTCAGATATTAAATATTGTATTTTCAGCTATTTGAAGCTGGTGTACCAAACCAAATGTAAAAGACAGCAACAACTAAACGGGAAGCATAGAAATTGTAGACAGAACAGATACACCACCGCTTCTTAGACTGACTTTCAATGAGAATGACATATCTTTAAGCTTAATTTCTATGTGAATTTAGTGGGTTACCCAAAAAGTTAAATATTGCAGTTTTAAGTTATGTGCAGGTTGTTTAGGCGGGTTTAGGGTTGTGCCCTTTATCCACGCAATATTTCACTAGAGCCCAGTACCAGGCATGGATTTTAAGCCTTACCCTTACCTATGCCCGCAACGTTCAGGCCCACAGTTTCTAAACCCAGAGGTGCAACATCATGAGACTTCTGTGAATGCTTGCCGAACAGGCCAAGTCAATAAGCGAAGTTAAAAATTCTTCCTTTTTTAGGTGTTCGTTTCTCAATCTAAATGCACAACCTAGATTAGAGCCAATGTCTTAAGTAGTTGAACATGTTACTCCAACCTCGTGAAAATCACACGTTTTAATATTCTTTAAAAAAAATAACAACTTCATATCGAAGGATTTGATTTGACGGCCTGAACATATACAGTTAGGCGAGAAACGACCTTTGAACCCGATGACATGTTTTTACAGTTTACATTTTAGTCATTTAACAGGCACTCTTGTCCAGAGCTACTTACAGGAGCAATTAGGGTTAAGTGCCTTGCTCAAGGGCTCATCGACAGATTTTTCACCTGGTCTGCTCGGGGGATTCGAACCGGCAACCTTTCGGTTTCTGGCCCACCACTCTAAATCCGGTAGGCTACCTGCCGCATGAGGTTTGATAGCCAACGCTGCTATGACATCGACTAGAAGTGTGATCAGGGATTGAAGCAGTTATAGTAAAGTAGTTTTGTGAAACAATGCTAACTAGCGTTACCCATAGACTTGAAGTTATTGCGCTATCTGCTAGCATACTAGACTCCGAAACACTTTTTTATGTATCCACTAGTTCATCGGACGCTGAGGAAGTAGATAAAGGGTCTCATTGCCAAAATCCTGAAGTATCAAACTTTCTAAAAACAGAGCATGATGTTCTATAATCTATATTTGAACTGTATTGAAACTAAAACAGTCAAACTGTCATTTGGAAATTTTGCACAGAGTTCAGTTTTTAGAGTTGTTGCATTTTCTCCCTGGTCCCTAACTTTTTCTCCCCGGTCCCTAAACGTCTTTGCTCCGCAAAAACAAAGTATCGTTAACAGATAACTAGATTGACGCATCCATTCTATCGATTTATGACATTCTGGTGAGGTTCTCTGTTATCTCTACTTTTTTTTGCGGGAGCAAAGACATTCTTAGGTTTTATTTATTCTTCTAGGGCAGCATAAGACAGAAGAGAAGCTGCACGTAATCTAATTATAGACAAGTTGACTAACAAATAGGCCAACATTTTTACTCGAAAATTAAAAAAAAAAAATCATTGCGCCGTCTGGCTGTAGTCTACGGCGCATTCTCTATATTAGCGGGTAAGGTGCAGGTGATTTCAACTTTATCACATCTAGATGGGCGGACAGGTCATTACACAGGTTGTTATATGGGTTATTACACAGGTTATTATATGGGTTATTACACAGGTTGTTATATGGGTTATTACACAGGTTGTTATATGGGTTATTACACAGGTTGTTATATGGGTTATTACACAGGTTGTTATATGGGTTATTACACAGGTTGTTATATGGGTTATTACACAGGTTGTTATATGGGTTATTACACAGGTTGTTATATGGGTTATTACACAGGTTGTTATATGGGTTATTATATGGGTTATTACACTGGTTATGTGGGTTATTACACTGGTTACTATGTGGGTTATTACACAGGCTATGTGGGTTATTACACTGGTTACTATGTGGGTTATTACACTGGTTACTATGTGGGTTATTACACAGGCTATGTGGGTTATTACACTGGTTACTATGTGGGTTATTACACAGGCTATGTGGGTTATTACACTGGTTATGTGGGTTATTACACTGGTTACTATGTGGGTTATTACACAGGCTATGTGGGTTATTACACTGGTTATGTGGGTTATTACACTGGTTACTATGTGGGTTATTACACTGGTTACTATGTGGGTTATTACACTGGTTACTATGTGGGTTATTACACAGGCTATGTGGGTTATTACACTGGTTATGTGGGTTATTACACTGGTTACTATGTGGGTTATTACACAGGCTATGTGGGTTATTACACTGGTTACTATGTGGGTTATTACACTGGTTACTATGTGGGTTATTACACAGGCTATGTGGGTTATTACACTGGTTACTATGTGGGTTATTACACTGGTTACTATGTGGGTTATTACACAGGCTATGTGGGTTATTACACAGGTTATTATATGGGTTATTACACAGGTTGTTATATGGGTTATTATATGGGTTATTACACTGGTTACTATGTGGGTTATTACACTGGTTACTATGTGGGTTATTACACTGGTTACTATGTGGGTTATTACACAGGCTATGTGGGTTATTACACTGGTTACTATGTGGGTTATTACACTGGTTACTATGTGGGTTATTACACAGGCTATGTGGGTTATTACACTGGTTACTATGTGGGTTATTACACTGGTTACTATGTGGGTTATTACACTGGTTACTATGTGGGTTATTACACTGGTTACTATGTGGGTTATTACACTGGTTACTATGTGGGTTATTACACTGGTTACTATGTGGGTTATTACACTGGTTACTATGTGGGTTATTACACTGGTTATGTGGGTTATTACACTGGTTACTATGTGGGTTATTACACTGGTTACTATGTGGGTTATTACACAGGCTATGTGGGTTATTACACTGGTTACTATGTGGGTTATTACACTGGTTACTATGTGGGTTATTACACTGGTTACTATGTGGGTTATTACACTGGTTACTATGTGGGTTATTACACTGGTTACTATGTGGGTTATTACACTGGTTACTATGTGGGTTATTACACTGGTTACTATGTGGGTTATTACACTGGTTACTATGTGGGTTATTACACTGGTTACTATGTGGGTTATTACACAGGCTATGTGGGTTATTACACTGGTTACTATGTGGGTTATTACACTGGTTACTATGTGGGTTATTACACAGGCTATGTGGGTTATTACACTGGTTACTATGTGGGTTATTACACTGGTTACTATGTGGGTTATTACACAGGCTATGTGGGTTATTACACTGGTTACTATGTGGGTTATTACACTGGTTACTATGTGGGTTATTACACAGGCTATGTGGGTTATTACACTGGTTACTATGTGGGTTATTACACTGGCTATGTGGGTTATTATACTGGTTACTATGTGGGTTATTACACAGGTTATTATGTGGGTTATTACACTGGTTACTATGTGGGTTATTACACAGGCTATGTGGGTTATTACACTGGTTACTATGTGGGTTATTACACTGGTTACTATGTGGGTTATTACACAGGCTATGTGGGTTATTACACTGGTTACTATGTGGGTTATTACACTGGTTACTATGTGGGTTATTACACAGGCTATGTGGGTTATTACACTGGTTACTATGTGGGTTATTACACTGGCTATGTGGGTTATTATACTGGTTACTATGTGGGTTATTACACAGGCTATGTGGGTTATTACACTGGTTACTATGTGGGTTATTACACAGGCTATGTGGGTTATTACACTGGTTACTATGTGGGTTATTACACAGGCTATGTGGGTTATTACACGGGCCATTACGCGGGTTATTATACGGGTTATTAGCAATTGTGGGTGAACAAACAGCTGACCAGCACACCACTGGTTCCCTTGTCAACACACCACTGGGTCCCCTGTCAACACACCACTGGGTCCCCTGTCAACACACCACTGGGTCCCCTGTCAACACACCACTGGGTCCCCTGTCAACACACCACTGGTTCCCCTGTCAACACACCACTGGTTCCCCTGTCAACACACCACTGGTTCCCTTGTCAACACACCACTGGTTCCCTTGTCAACACACCACTGGTTCCCTTGTCAACACACCACTGGTTCCCTACACACCACTGGTTCCCTTGTCAACACACCACTGGTTCCCTTGTCAACACACCACTGGTTCCCTTGTCAACACACCACTGGTTCCCTTGTCAACACACCACTGTTTCCCTACACACCACTGGTTCCCTTGTCAACACTGGTTCCCTTGTCAACACACCACTGGTTCCCTTGTCAACACACCACTGGTTCCCTTGTCAACACACCACTGGTTCCCTTATCAACACACCACTGGTTCCCTACACACCACTGGTTCCCTTGTCAACACACCACTGGTTCCCTTGTCAACACACCACTGGTTCCCTTATCAACACACCACTGGTTCCCTTATCAACACACCACTGGTTCCCTTATCAACACACCACTGGTTCCCTTGTCAACACACCACTGGTTCCCTTGTCAACACACCACTGGTTCCCTTGTCAACACACCACTGGTTCCCTTGTCAACACACCACTGGTTCCCTTGTCAACACACCACTGGTTCCCTTGTCAACACACCACTGGTTCCCTTGTCAACACACCACTGGTTCCCTTGTCAACACACCACTGGTTCCCTTATCAACACACCACTGGTTCCCTTATCAACACACCACTGGTTCCCTTATCAACACACCACTGGTTCCCTACACACCACTGGTTCGCTTATCAACACACCACTGGTTCGCTTATCAACACACCACTGGTTCCCTACACACCACTGGTTCCCTACACACCACTGGTTCCCTTACCAACACACCACTGGTTCCCTACACACCACTGGTTCCCTTGTCAACACACCACTGGTTCCCTTATCAACACACCACTGGTTCCATACACACCACTGGTTCCCTTATCAACACACCACTGGTTCCCTACACACCACTGGTTCCCTTATCAACACACCACTGGTTCCCTTATCAACACACCACTGGTTCCCTTATCAACACACCACTGGTTCCCTTATCAACACACCACTGGTTCGCTTATCAACACACCACTGGTTCCCTTATCAACACACCACTGGTTCCCTTATCAACACACCACTGGTTCCCTACACACCACTGGTTCCCTTGTCAACACACCACTGGTTCCCTTATCAACACACCACTGGTTCCATACACACCACTGGTTCCCTTGTCAACACACCACTGGTTCCCTTGTCAACACACCACTGGTTCCCTTATCAACACACCACTGGTTCCCTTATCAACACACCACTGGTTCCCTACACACCACTGGTTCCCTACACACCACTGGTTCCCTTATCAACACACCACTGGTTCCCTACACACCACTGGTTCCCTTATCAACACACCACTGGTTCCCTACACACCACTGGTTCCCTTATCAACACACCACTGGTTCCCTACACACCACTGGTTCCCTTATCAACACACCACTGGTTCCCTACACACCACTGGTTCCCTTATCAACACACCACTGCTTCCCTTATCAACACACCACTGGTTCCCTTATCAACACACCACTGGTTCCCTTTTCAACACACCACTGGTTCCCTTTTCAACACACCACTGGTTCCCTTTTCAACACACCACTGGTTCCCTACACACCACTGGTTCCCTACACACCACTGGTTCCCTACACACCACTGGTTCCCTTATCAACACACCACTGGTTCCCTACACACCACTGGTTCCCTTATCAACACACCACTGGTTCCCTTATCAACACACCACTGGTTCCCTTGTCAACACACCACTGGTTCCCTTGTCAACACACCACTGGTTCCCTTGTCAACACACCACTGGTTCCCTTGTCAACACACCACTGGTTCCCTTGTCAACACACCACTGGTTCCCTTGTCAACACACCACTGGTTCCCTTGTCAACACACCACTGGTTCCCTTATCAACACACCACTGGTTCCCTTATCAACACACCACTGGTTCCCTACACACCACTGGTTCCCTACACACCACTGGTTCCCTACACACCACTGGTTCCCTTATCAACACACCACTGGTTCCCTACACACCACTGGTTCCCTTATCAACACACCACTGGTTCCCTACACACCACTGGTTCCCTTATCAACACACCACTGGTTCCCTACACACCACTGGTTCCCTTATCAACACACCACTGGTTCCCTACACACCACTGGTTCCCTTATCAACACACCACTGGTTCCCTACACACCACTGGTTCCCTACACACCACTGGTTCCCTTATCAACACACCACTGGTTCCCTTGTCAACACACCACTGGTTCCCTACACACCACTGGTTCCCTTGTCAACACACCACTGGTTCCCTACACACCACTGGTTCCCTACACACCACTGGTTCCCTACACACCACTGGTTCCCTTATCAACACACCACTGGTACCCTAGTCAACACACCACTGGTTCCCTACACACCACTGGTTCCCTACACACCACTGGTTCCCTACACACCACTGGTTCCCTTATCAACACACCACTGGTTCCCTACACACCACTGATTCCCTTGTCAACACACCACTGGTTCCCTTGTCAACACACCACTGGTTCCCTACACACCACTGGTTCCCTACACACCACTGGTTCCCAACACACCACTGGTTCCCTTATCAACACACCACTGGTTCCCTACACACCACTGGTTCCCTTGTCAACACACCACTGGTTCCCTTGTCAACACACCACTGGTTCCCTACACACCACTGGTTCCCTACACACCACTGGTTCCCTTGTCAACACACCACTGGTTCCCTACACACCACTGGTTCCCTTATCAACACACCACTGGTTCCCTTATCAACACACCACTGGTTCCCTACACACCACTGGTTCCCTTATCAACACACCACTGGTTCCCTTATCAACACACCACTGGTTCCCTACACACCACTGGTTCCCTACACACCACTGGTTCCCTTATCAACACACCACTGGTTCCCTTATCAACACACCACTGGTTCCCTACACACCACTGGTTCCCTTATGCCCATATGCACATGTTTCAAAAACAAAATGTCTACTTTTCGTTGATGTGTTGAGAGTACTGCTGCACCATAATGATGAAGGCAATACATCCAGAGTACTGCTGCACCATAATGATGAAGGCAATACATCCAGAGTACTGCTGCACCATAATGATGAAGGCAATACATCCAGAGTACTGCTGCACCATAATGATGAAGGCAATACATCCAGCTACTGAAACCATTCGGTGTGTGTATAAGCATACTGTCGATACATCAACGTGATTAACCCCGTGTCTTCCCAGGGATCCTGAAGCAGGTGAAAGACTACATGAGACAGTGTAGGCAGTGCCAGAACAGACAGGACCGGAGGGGGCTATCGGAGGACCGGAGGGGATCCAGACTGGTGGGCCGACCAGGGAGACCAAGGAGGGTCACAACCCCAGCCAGTGACGATGATGAGGTGGAGGAGGAAGAAGAGGAGGAGGAGGAGATGGACTTGGTGACTTCCATTCATCACAAGACCAAGAGCTCCAGGACTGTGGCTAAACACGAACTGGTCTTTGTCAGTGAAACTATACTGTCTAGTGTTGTCTTAGGTGTCTCTGTCTAGTGTTGTCTTAGGTCTCTCTCTCTCTGTCTAGTGTTGTCTTAGGTCTCTCTCTCTCTCTCTGTCTAGTGTTGTCTTAGGTCTCTCTCTCTCTGTCTAGTGTTGTCTTAGGTCTCTCTCTCTCTCTCTGTCTAGTGTTGTCTTAGGTCTCTCTCTCTCTGTCTAGTGTTGTCTTAGGTCTCTCTCTCTCTGTCTAGTGTTGTCTTAGGTCTCTCTCTCTCTGTCTAGTGTTGTCTTAGGTCTCTCTCTCTCTGTCTAGTGTTGTCTTAGGTCTCTCTCTCTCTGTCTAGTGTGTCTTAGGTCTCTCTCTCTCTGTCTAGTGTTGTCTTCTCTCTCTCTGTCTAGTGTTGTCTTAGGTCTCTCTCTCTCTCTGTCTAGTGTTGTCTTAGGTCTCTCTCTCTCTGTCTAGTGTTGTCTTAGGTCTCTCTCTCTCTCTGTCTAGTGTTGTCTTAGGTCTCTCTCTCTCTGTCTCTTAGGTCTCTCTCTCTCTGTCTAGTGTTGTCTTAGGTCTCTCTCTCTCTCTCTGTCTAGTGTTGTCTTAGGTCTCTCTCTCTCTCTCTGTCTAGTGTTGTCTTAGGTCTCTCTCTCTCTCTCTGTCTAGTGTTGTCTTAGGTCTCTCTCTCTCTCTGTCTAGTGTTGTCTTAGGTCTCTCTCTCTCTGTCTAGTGTTGTCTTAGGTCTCTCTCTCTCTCTCTGTCTAGTGTTGTCTTAGGTCTCTCTCTCTCTCTGTCTAGTGTTGTCTTAGGTCTCTCTCTCTCTGTCTAGTGTTGTCTTAGGTCTCTCTCTCTGTCTAGTGTTGTCTTAGGTCTCTCTCTCTCTCTGTCTAGTGTTGTCTTAGGTCTCTCTCTCTCTCTGTCTAGTGTTGTCTTAGGTCTCTCTCTCTCTCTCTGTCTAGTGTTGTCTTAGGTCTCTCTCTCTCTGTCTAGTGTTGTCTTAGGTCTCTCTCTCTGTCTAGTGTTGTCTTAGGTCTCTCTCTCTCTGTCTAGTGTTGTCTTAGGTCTCTCTCTCTGTCTAGTGTTGTCTTAGGTCTCTCTCTCTCTGTCTAGTGTTGTCTTAGGTCTCTCTCTCTCTGTCTAGTGTTGTCTTAGGTCTCTCTCTCTCTCTGTCTAGTGTTGTCTTAGGTCTCTCTCTCTCTGTCTAGTGTTGTCTTAGGTCTCTCTCTCTCTGTCTAGTGTTGTCTTAGGTCTGTCTCTCTCTCTCTGTCTAGTGTTGTCTTAGGTCTCTCTCTCTCTCTGTCTAGTGTGTTGTCTTAGTGGTCTCTCTCTCTCTCTGTCTAGTGTTGTCTTAGGTCTCTCTCTCTGTCTGTCTAGGTGTTCTCTGTCTAGTGTTGTCTCTCTCTCTCTCTGTCTAGTGTTGTCTTAGGTCTCTCTCTGTCTCTCTCTCTCTCTGTCTAGTGTTGTCTTAGTCTCTCTCTCTCTCTGTCTAGTGTTGTCTTAGGTCTCTCTCTCTCTGTCTAGTGTTGTCTTAGGTCTGTCTAGTGTTGTCTCTCTCTCTCTGTCTAGTGTTGTCTTAGGTCTAGTGTTGTCTCTCTCTCTGTCTAGTGTTGTCTTAGGTCTCTCTCTCTCTGTCTAGTGTTGTTAGGTCTTCTCTCTCTCTGTCTAGTGTTGTCTCTCTCTCTCTGTCTAGTGTTGTCTTAGGTCTCTCTCTCTGTCTAGTGTTGTCTTAGGTCTCTCTCTCTCTCTGTCTAGTGTTGTCTTAGGTCTCTCTCTCTGTCTAGTGTTGTCTTAGGTCTCTCTCTCTCTGTCTAGTGTTGTCTTAGGTCTCTCTCTCTGTCTAGTGTTGTCTTAGGTCTCTCTCTCTCTCTCTCTCTGTCTAGTGTTGTCTTAGGTCTTAGTGGTCTCTCTCTCTCTGTCTAGTGTTGTCTTAGGTCTCTCTCTCTCTGTCTAGTGTTGTCTTAGGTCTCTCTCTCTCTGTCTAGTGTTGTCTTAGGTCTCTCTCTGTCTAGTGTTGTCTTAGGTCTCTCTCTCTGTCTAGTGTTGTCTTAGGTCTCTCTCTGTCTAGTGTTGTCTTAGGTCTCTCTCTCTCTCTCTGTCTAGTGTTGTCTTAGGTCTCTCTCTCTGTCTAGTGTTGTCTTAGGTCTCTCTCTCTCTCTCTCTCTGTCTAGTGTTGTCTTAGGTCTCTCTCTCTGTCTAGTGTTGTCTTAGGTCTCTCTCTCTCTGTCTAGTGTTGTCTTAGGTCTCTCTCTCTCTCTGTCTAGTGTTGTCTTAGGTCTCTCTCTCTCTGTCTAGTGTTGTCTTAGGTCTCTCTCTCTCTCTGTCTAGTGTTGTCTTAGGTCTCTCTCTCTCTCTGTCTAGTGTTGTTGTCTGTCTAGTGTTGTCTTAGGTCTCTCTCTCTGTCTAGTAGTGTTGTCTTAGGTCTCTCTCTCTCTCTGTCTAGTGTTGTCTTAGGTCTCTCTCTCTCTGTCTAGTGTTGTCTTAGGTCTCTCTCTCTCTCTCTGTCTAGTGTTGTCTTAGGTCTCTCTCTCTGTGTCTAGTGTTGTCTTAGGTCTCTCTCTCTGTCTAGTGTTGTCTTAGGTCTCTCTCTCTCTCTGTCTAGTGTTGTCTTAGGTCTCTCTCTCTCTCTGTCTAGTGTTGTCTTAGGTCTCTCTCTCTGTCTAGTGTTGTCTTAGGTCTCTCTCTCTCTCTCTGTCTAGTGTCTTAGGTCTCTCTCTCTCTCTGTCTAGTGTTGTCTCTCTCTCTCTGTCTAGTGTTGTCTTGTCTAGTGTTGTCTTAGGTCTCTCTCTCTCTGTCTAGTGTTGTCTTAGGTCTCTCTCTCTCTCTGTCTAGTGTTGTCTTAGGTCTCTCTCTCTGTCTAGTGTTGTCTTAGGTCTCTCTCTCTCTGTCTAGTGTTGTCTTAGGTCTCTCTCTCTCTCTGTCTAGTGTTGTCTTAGTCTCTCTCTCTCTCTCTGTCTAGTGTTGTCTTAGGTCTCTCTCTCTCTCTCTGTCTAGTGTTGTCTTAGGTCTCTCTCTCTCTCTCTGTCTAGTGTTGTCTTAGGTCTAGTGTTGTCTCTCTCTCTCTGTCTAGTGTTGTCTTAGGTCTCTCTCTCTCTGTCTAGTGTTGTCTTAGGTCTCTCTCTCTGTCTAGTGTTGTCTTAGGTCTCTCTCTCTGTCTAGTGTTGTCTTAGGTCTCTCTCTCTCTCTGTCTAGTGTTGTTGTCTTAGGTCTCTCTCTCTCTCTGTCTAGTGTGTTGTCTTAGGTCTCTCTCTCTCTGTCTAGTGTTGTCTTAGGTCTCTCTCTCTCTCTGTCTAGTGTTGTCTTAGGTCTCTCTCTCTCTCTGTCTAGTGTTGTCTTCTCTCTCTCTGTCTAGTGTTGTCTCTCTCTGTCTAGTGTTGTCTTAGGTCTCTCTCTCTCTCTGTCTAGTGTTGTCTTAGGTCTCTCTCTCTCTGTCTAGTGTTGTCTTAGGTCTCTCTCTCTGTCTAGTGTTGTCTTAGGTCTCTCTCTCTCTCTCTCTGTCTAGTGTTGTCTTAGGTCTCTCTCTCTGTCTAGTGTTGTCTTAGGTCTCTCTCTCTGTCTAGTGTTGTCTTAGGTCTCTCTCTCTGTCTAGTGTTGTCTTAGGTCTCTCTCTCTGTCTAGTGTTGTCTTAGGTCTCTCTCTCTCTCTCTGTCTAGTGTTAGGTCTCTCTCTCTCTCTGTCTAGTGTTAGGTCTCTCTCTCTCTCTGTCTAGTGTTAGGTCTCTCTCTCTCTCTGTCTAGTGTTAGGTCTCTCTCTCTCTCTGTCTAGTGTTGTCTTAGGTCTCTCTCTCTCTGTCTAGTGTTGTCTTAGGTCTCTCTCTCTCTCTGTCTAGTGTTGTCTTAGGTCTCTCTCTCTCTCTGTCTAGTGTTGTCTTAGGTCTCTCTCTGTCTAGTGTTGTCTTAGGTCTCTCTCTCTGTCTAGTGTTGTCTTAGGTCTCTCTCTCTCTGTCTAGTGTTGTCTTAGGTCTCTCTCTCTCTGTCTAGTGTTGTCTTAGGTCTCTCTCTCTCTCTGTCTAGTGTTGTCTTAGGTCTCTCTCTCTGTCTAGTGTTGTCTTAGGTCTCTGTCTGTCTAGTGTTGTCTCTCTCTCTCTCTGTCTAGTGTTGTCTTAGGTCTCTCTCTCTCTGTCTAGTGTTGTCTTAGGTCTCTCTCTCTCTCTGTCTAGTGTTGTCTTAGGTCTCTCTCTCTCTCTGTCTAGTGTTGTCTTAGGTCTCTCTCTCTCTCTGTCTAGTGTTGTCTTAGGTCTCTCTCTCTCTCTGTCTAGTGTTGTCTTAGGTCTCTCTCTCTGTCTAGTGTTGTCTTAGGTCTCTCTCTCTCTGTCTAGTGTTGTCTTAGGTCTCTCTCTCTCTCTGTCTAGTGTTGTCTTAGGTCTCTCTCTCTCTCTCTCTGTCTAGTGTTGTCTTAGGTCTCTCTCTCTCTCTCTGTCTAGTGTTGTCTTAGGTCTCTCTCTCTCTCTCTGTCTAGTGTTGTCTTAGGTCTCTCTCTCTCTCTCTGTCTAGTGTTGTCTCTCTCTCTGTCTAGTGTTGTCTTAGGTCTCTCTCTCTCTGTCTAGTGTTGTCTTAGGTCTCTCTCTCTCTGTCTAGTGTTGTCTTAGGTCTCTCTCTCTCTCTCTGTCTAGTGTTGTCTTAGGTCTCTCTCTCTCTCTCTGTCTAGTGTTGTCTTAGGTCTCTCTCTCTGTCTAGTGTTGTCTTAGGTCTCTCTCTCTGTCTAGTGTTGTCTTAGGTCTCTCTCTCTCTGTCTAGTGTTGTCTTAGGTCTCTCTCTCTCTGTCTAGTGTTGTCTTAGGTCTCTCTCTCTCTGTCTAGTGTTGTCTTAGGTCTCTCTCTCTCTCTCTGTCTAGTGTTGTCTTAGGTCTCTCTCTCTCTCTGTCTAGTGTTGTCTTAGGTCTCTCTCTCTCTCTCTGTCTAGTGTTGTCTTAGGTCTCTCTCTCTGTCTAGTGTTGTCTCTCTCTCTCTGTCTAGTGTTGTCTTAGGTCTCTCTCTCTCTCTGTCTAGTGTTGTCTTAGGTCTCTCTCTCTCTGTCTAGTGTTGTCTTAGGTCTCTCTCTCTCTGTCTAGTGTTGTCTTAGGTCTCTCTCTCTCTGTCTAGTGTTGTCTTAGGTCTCTCTGTCTGTCTAGTGTTGTCTCTCTCTCTCTCTCTCTGTCTAGTGTTGTCTTAGGTCTGTCTCTCTCTCTCTGTCTAGTGTTGTCTTAGGTCTCTCTCTCTCTCTGTCTCTGTCTAGTGTTGTCTGTCTAGTGTTGTCTTAGGTCTCTCTCTCTCTGTCTAGTGTTGTCTTAGGTCTCTCTCTCTGTCTAGTGTTGTCTTAGGTCTCTCTCTCTCTCTGTCTAGTGTTGTCTTAGGTCTCTCTGTCTCTCTCTCTCTCTGTCTAGTGTTGTCTTAGGTCTCTCTCTCTGTCTAGTGTTGTCTTAGGTCTCTCTCTCTCTCTGTCTAGTGTTGTCTTAGGTCTCTCTCTCTGTCTCTCTCTCTCTGTCTAGTGTTGTCTTAGGTCTCTCTCTCTCTCTGTCTAGTGTTGTCTTAGGTCTCTCTCTCTCTCTCTGTCTAGTGTTGTCTTAGGTCTCTCTCTCTCTGTCTAGTGTTGTCTTAGGTCTCTCTCTCTCTCTCTGTCTAGTGTTGTCTTAGGTCTCTCTCTCTCTGTCTAGTGTTGTCTTAGGTCTCTCTCTCTCTCTCTCTCTGTCTAGTGTTGTCTTAGGTCTCTCTCTCTCTCTCTGTCTAGTGTTGTCTTGTCTCTCTCTCTCTCTGTCTAGTGTTGTCTTAGGTCTCTCTCTCTCTCTCTGTCTAGTGTTGTCTTAGGTCTCTCTCTCTCTGTCTAGTGTTGTCTTAGGTCTCTCTCTCTCTCTGTCTAGTGTTGTCTTAGGTCTCTCTCTCTCTGTCTAGTGTTGTCTTAGGTCTCTCTCTCTCTCTGTCTAGTGTTGTCTTAGGTCTCTCTCTCTCTCTCTGTCTAGTGTTGTCTTAGGTCTCTCTCTCTGTCTAGTGTTGTCTTAGGTCTCTCTTGTCTTAGTGTTGTCTTAGGTCTCTCTCTCTCTGTCTAGTGTTGTCTTAGGTCTCTCTCTCTCTGTCTAGTGTTGTCTTAGGTCTCTCTCTCTCTGTCTAGTGTTGTCTTAGGTCTCTCTCTCTCTCTCTGTCTAGTGTTGTCTTAGGTCTCTCTCTCTGTCTAGTGTTGTCTCTCTCTCTCTGTCTAGTGTTGTCTTAGGTCTCTCTCTCTCTCTGTCTAGTGTTGTCTTAGGTCTCTCTCTCTGTCTAGTGTTGTCTTAGGTCTCTCTCTCTCTCTCTGTCTAGTGTTGTCTTAGGTCTCTCTCTCTCTGTCTAGTGTTGTCTTAGGTCTCTCTCTCTCTCTGTCTAGTGTTGTCTTAGGTCTCTCTCTCTGTCTAGTGTTGTCTTAGGTCTCTCTCTCTGTCTAGTGTTGTCTTAGGTCTCTCTCTCTCTCTGTCTAGTGTTGTCTTAGGTCTCTCTCTCTCTGTCTAGTGTTGTCTTAGGTCTCTCTCTCTCTGTCTAGTGTTGTCTTAGGTCTCTCTCTCTCTGTCTAGTGTTGTCTTAGGTCTCTCTCTCTCTCTGTCTAGTGTTGTCTTAGGTCTCTCTCTCTCTCTCTCTCTGTCTAGTGTTGTCTTAGGTCTCTCTCTCTCTCTCTCTGTCTAGTGTTGTCTTAGGTCTCTCTCTCTCTCTGTCTAGTGTTGTCTTAGGTCTCTCTCTCTCTGTCTAGTGTTGTCTTAGGTCTCTCTCTCTCTCTCTGTCTAGTGTTGTCTTAGGTCTCTCTCTCTCTCTCTGTCTAGTGTTGTCTTAGGTCTCTCTCTCTCTCTGTCTAGTGTTGTCTTAGGTCTCTCTCTCTCTGTCTAGTGTTGTCTTAGGTCTCTCTCTCTCTCTGTCTAGTGTTGTCTTAGGTCTCTCTCTCTCTCTCTGTCTAGTGTTGTCTTAGGTCTCTCTCTCTCTCTCTGTCTAGTGTTGTCTTAGGTCTCTCTCTCTCTGTCTAGTGTTGTCTTAGGTCTCTCTCTCTCTGTCTAGTGTTGTCTTAGGTCTCTCTCTCTCTCTGTCTAGTGTTGTCTTAGGTCTCTCTCTCTCTCTCTGTCTAGTGTTGTCTTAGGTCTCTCTCTCTCTCGTCTCTGTCTAGTGTTGTCTTAGGTCTCTCTCTCTCTCTCTGTCTAGTGTTGTCTTAGGTCTCTCTCTCTCTCTGTCTAGTGTTGTCTTAGGTCTCTCTCTCTCTCTCTGTCTAGTGTTGTCTTAGGTCTCTCTCTCTCTCTCTGTCTAGTGTTGTCTTAGGTCTCTCTCTCTGTCTAGTGTTGTCTTAGGTCTCTCTCTCTCTCTGTCTAGTGTTGTCTTAGGTCTCTCTCTCTCTCTGTCTAGTGTTGTCTTAGGTCTCTCTCTCTCTCTCTGTCTAGTGTTGTCTTAGGTCTCTCTCTCTCTCTGTCTAGTGTTGTCTTAGGTCTCTCTCTCTGTCTAGTGTTGTCTTAGGTCTCTCTCTCTCTGTCTAGTGTTGTCTTAGGTCTCTCTCTCTCTCTCTGTCTAGTGTTGTCTCTCTCTCTCTGTCTAGTGTTGTCTTAGGTCTCTCTCTCTCTGTCTAGTGTTGTCTCTCTCTCTCTGTCTAGTGTTGTCTTAGGTCTCTCTCTCTGTCTAGTGTTGTCTTAGGTCTCTCTCTCTCTCTGTCTAGTGTTGTCTTAGGTCTCTCTCTCTCTCTCTGTCTAGTGTTGTCTTAGGTCTCTCTCTCTCTCTCTGTCTAGTGTTGTCTTAGGTCTCTCTCTCTCTCTGTCTAGTGTTGTCTTAGGTCTCTCTCTCTCTCTGTCTAGTGTTGTCTTAGGTCTCTCTCTCTCTCTCTCTGTCTAGTGTTGTCTTAGGTCTCTCTCTCTGTCTAGTGTTGTCTTAGGTCTCTCTCTCTCTGTCTAGTGTTGTCTTAGGTCTCTCTCTCTCTCTCTGTCTAGTGTTGTCTTAGGTCTCTCTCTCTCTGTCTAGTGTTGTCTTAGGTCTCTCTCTCTCTCTGTCTAGTGTTGTCTAGTGTTGTCTTAGGTCTCTCTCTCTGTCTAGTGTTGTCTTAGGTCTCTCTCTCTCTCTGTCTAGTGTTGTCTTAGGTCTCTCTCTCTGTCTAGTGTTGTCTTAGGGTCTCTCTCTCTGTCTAGTGTTGTCTTAGGTCTCTCTCTCTCTCTCTAGTGTTGTCTAGGTCTCTCTCTCTCTCTGTCTAGTGTTGTCTTAGGTCTCTCTCTCTCTCTGTCTAGTGTTGTCTTAGGTCTCTCTCTCTCTCTGTCTAGTGTTGTCTTAGGTCTCTCTCTCTGTCTAGTGTTGTCTTAGGTCTCTCTCTCTCTCTCTGTCTAGTGTTGTCTTAGGTCTCTCTCTCTGTCTAGTGTTGTCTTAGGTCTCTCTCTCTCTCTCTGTCTAGTGTTGTCTTAGGTCTCTCTCTCTCTCTGTCTAGTGTTGTCTTAGGTCTCTCTCTCTGTCTAGTGTTGTCTTAGGTCTCTCTCTCTCTCTCTCTGTCTAGTGTTGTCTTAGGTCTCTCTCTCTCTCTCTGTCTAGTGTTGTCTTAGGTCTCTCTCTCTCTCTCTCTGTCTAGTGTTGTCTTAGGGTCTCTCTCTCTCTGTCTAGTGTTGTCTTAGGTCTCTCTCTCTCTGTCTAGTGTTGTCTTAGGTCTCTCTCTCTCTCTGTCTAGTGTTGTCTTAGGTCTCTCTCTCTCTCTGTCTAGTGTTGTCTTAGGTCTCTCTCTCTCTCTGTCTAGTGTTGTCTTAGGTCTCTCTCTCTCTGTCTAGTGTTGTCTTAGGTCTCTCTCTCTCTCTGTCTAGTGTTGTCTTAGGTCTCTCTCTCTCTCTGTCTAGTGTTGTCTTAGGTCTCTCTCTCTCTCTGTCTAGTGTTGTCTTAGGTCTCTCTCTCTCTGTCTAGTGTTGTCTTAGGTCTCTCTCTCTCTGTCTAGTGTTGTCTTAGGTCTCTCTCTCTCTGTCTAGTGTTGTCTTAGGTCTCTCTCTCTCTCTGTCTAGTGTTGTCTTAGGTCTCTCTCTCTGTCTAGTGTTGTGTTGTCTTAGGTCTCTCTCTCTCTCTCTCTAGTGTTGTCTTAGGTCTCTCTCTAGTGTTGTCTTAGGTCTCTCTCTCTCTGTCTAGTGTTGTCTTAGGTCTCTCTCTCTCTGTCTAGTGTTGTCTTAGGTCTCTCTCTCTCTCTGTCTAGTGTTGTCTTAGGTCTCTCTCTCTGTCTAGTGTTGTCTTAGGTCTCTCTCTCTCTGTCTAGTGTTGTCTTAGGTCTCTCTCTCTCTCTGTCTAGTGTTGTCTTAGGTCTCTCTCTCTCTGTCTAGTGTTGTCTTAGGTCTCTCTCTCTCTCTCTGTCTAGTGTTGTCTTAGGTCTCTCTCTCTCTCTGTCTAGTGTTGTCTTAGGTCTCTCTCTCTGTCTAGTGTTGTCTTAGGTCTACTCTCTCTCTCTCTGTCTAGTGTTGTCTTAGGTCTCTCTCTCTGTCTCTAGTGTTGTCTTAGGTCTCTCTCTCTGTCTAGTGTTGTCTTAGGTCTCTCTCTCTCTGTCTAGTGTTGTCTTAGGTCTCTCTCTCTCTCTCTCTGTCTAGTGTTGTCTTAGGTCTCTCTCTCTCTCTCTCTGTCTAGTGTTGTCTTAGGTCTCTCTCTCTCTCTGTCTAGTGTTGTCTTAGGTCTCTCTCTCTCTGTCTAGTGTTGTCTTAGGTCTCTCTCTCTCTCTCTGTCTAGTGTTGTCTTAGGTCTCTCTCTCTGTCTAGTGTTGTCTTAGGTCTCTCTCTCTCTCTGTCTAGTGTTGTCTTAGGTCTCTCTCTCTCTCTCTCTGTCTAGTGTTGTCTTAGGTCTCTCTCTCTGTCTAGTGTTGTCTTAGGTCTCTCTCTCTCTCTGTCTAGTGTTGTCTTAGGTCTCTCTCTGTCTCTCTCTCTCTGTCTAGTGTTGTCTTAGGTCTCTCTCTCTGTCTAGTGTTGTCTTAGGTCTCTCTCTGTCTCTGTCTAGTCTCTCTCTCTGTCTTAGGTCTAGGTCTCTCTCTCTCTGTCTAGTGTTGTCTTAGGGTCTCTCTCTCTCTCTCTGTCTAGTGTTGTCTTAGGTCTCTCTCTCTCTGTCTAGTGTTGTCTTAGGTCTCTCTCTCTCTCTGTCTAGTGTTGTCTTAGGTCTCTCTCTCTCTGTCTGTCTAGTGTTGTCTTAGGTCTCTCTCTCTGTCTAGTGTTGTCTTAGGTCTCTCTCTCTCTCTGTCTAGTGTTGTCTTAGGTCTCTCTCTCTCTGTCTAGTGTTGTCTTAGGTCTCTCTCTCTCTCTGTCTAGTGTTGTCTTAGGTCTCTCTCTCTCTGTCTAGTGTTGTCTCTCTCTCTGTCTAGTGTTGTCTTAGGTCTCTCTCTCTCTGTCTAGTGTTGTCCTAGGTCTCTCTCTCTCTGTCTAGTGTTGTCTTAGGTCTCTCTCTCTCTCTCTGTCTAGTGTTGTCTTAGGTCTCTCTCTCTCTGTCTAGTGTTGTCTTAGGTCTCTCTCTCTCTCTCTGTCTAGTGTTGTCTTAGGTCTCTCTCTCTCTGTCTAGTGTTGTCTTAGGTCTCTCTCTCTCTGTCTAGTGTTGTCTTAGGTCTCTCTCTCTCTCTGTCTAGTGTTGTCTTAGGTCTCTCTCTCTCTGTCTAGTGTTGTCTTAGGTCTCTCTCTCTCTGTCTAGTGTTGTCTTAGGTCTCTCTCTGTCTAGTGTTGTCTTAGGTCTCTCTCTCTCTGTCTAGTGTTGTCTTAGGTCTCTCTCTCTCTGTCTAGTATTGTCTTAGGTCTCTGTCTAGTGTTGTCTTAGGTCTCTCTCTCTCTGTCTAGTGTTGTCTTAGGTCTCTCTCTCTCTGTCTAGTGTTGTCTTAGGTCTCTCTCTCTCTCTCTGTCTAGTGTTGTCTTAGGTCTCTCTCTCTCTGTCTAGTGTTGTCTTAGGTCTTACTCTCTCTGTCTAGTGTGTTGTCTTAGGTCTCTCTCTCTCTGTCTAGTGTTGTCTTAGGTCTCTCTCTCTCTGTCTAGTGTTGTCTTAGGTCTCTCTCTCTGTCTAGTGTTGTCTTAGGTCTCTCTCTCTGTCTAGTGTTGTCTTAGGTCTCTCTCTCTCTCTCTGTCTAGTGTTGTCTTAGGTCTCTCTCTCTCTCTGTCTAGTGTTGTCTTAGGTCTCTCTCTCTCTCTGTCTAGTGTTGTCTTAGGTCTCTCCTCTCTGTCTAGTGTTGTCTTAGGTCTCTCTCTCTGTCTAGTGTTGTCTTAGGTCTCTCTCTCTCTCTCTGTCTAGTGTTGTCTTAGGTCTCTCTCTCTCTCTGTCTAGTGTTGTCTTAGGTCTCTCTCTCTCTGTCTAGTGTTGTCTTAGGTCTCTCTCTCTCTCTCTGTCTAGTGTTGTCTTAGGTCTCTCTCTGTCTCTCTGTCTAGTGTTGTCTTAGTGTTGTCTCTCTCTCTCTCTGTCTAGTGTTGTCTTAGGTCTCTCTCTCTGTCTAGTGTTGTCTTAGGTCTCTCTCTCTCTCTCTGTCTAGTGTTGTCTTAGGTCTCTCTCTCTCTCTCTGTGTCTAGTGTTGTCTTAGGTCTCTCTCTCTCTCTCTGTCTAGTGTTGTCTTAGGTCTCTCTCTCTCTCTCTGTCTAGTGTTGTCTTAGGTCTCTCTCTGTCTCTCTCTGTCTAGTGTTGTCTTAGGTCTCTCTCTCTGTCTAGTGTTGTCTTAGGTCTCTCTCTCTCTGTCTAGTGTTGTCTTAGGTCTCTCTCTCTCTCTGTCTAGTGTTGTCTTAGGTCTCTCTCTCTCTGTCTAGTGTTGTCTTAGGTCTCTCTCTCTCTCTGTCTAGTGTTGTCTTAGGTCTCTCTCTCTGTCTAGTGTTGTCTTAGGTCTCTCTCTCTCTGTCTAGTGTTGTCTTAGGTCTCTCTCTCTCTGTCTAGTGTTGTCTCTCTCTGTCTAGTGTTGTCTTAGGTCTTCTCTCTCTGTGTCTAGTGTTGTCTTAGGTCTCTCTCTCTCTCTCTCTGTCTAGTGTTGTCTTAGGTCTCTCTCTCTCTCTCTGTCTAGTGTTGTCTTAGGTCTCTCTCTCTCTGTCTAGTGTTGTCTTAGGTCTCTCTCTCTCTCTGTCTAGTGTTGTCTTAGGTCTCTCTCTCTCTAGTGTTGTCTTAGGTCTTCTGTCTGTCTAGTGTTGTCTTAGGTCTCTCTCTGTCTCTGTCTAGTGTTGTCTTAGGTCTCTCTGTCTCTGTCTAGTGTTGTCTTAGGTCTCTCTCTCTGTCTAGTGTTGTCTTAGGTCTCTCTCTCTCTCTGTCTAGTGTTGTCTTAGGTCTCTCTCTCTCTGTCTAGTGTTGTCTTAGGTCTCTCTCTAGTGTTGTCTAGGTGTTGTCTTAGGTTCTCTCTCTCTCTCTCTGTCTAGTGTTGTCTTAGGTCTCTCTCTCTCTGTCTAGTGTTGTCTTAGGTCTCTCTCTCTCTCTCTGTCTAGTGTTGTCTTAGGTCTCTCTCTCTCTCTGTCTAGTGTTGTCTTGGTCTCTCTCTCTCTGTCTAGTGTTGTCTTAGGTCTCTCTCTCTCTCTGTCTAGTGTTGTCTTAGGTCTCTCTCTCTCTCTGTCTAGTGTTGTCTTAGGTCTCTCTCTCTCTCTGTCTAGTGTTGTCTTAGGTCTCTCTCTCTCTCTGTCTAGTGTTGTCTTAGGTCTCTCTCTCTCTCTGTCTAGTGTTGTCTTAGGTCTCTCTCTCTCTCTCTGTCTAGTGTTGTCTTAGGTCTCTCTCTCTCTCTGTCTAGTGTTGTCTTAGGTCTCTCTCTCTCTCTCTGTCTAGTGTTGTCTTAGGTCTCTCTCTCTCTCTGTCTAGTGTTGTCTTAGGTCTCTCTCTCTCTCTCTGTCTAGTGTTGTCTTAGGTCTCTCTCTCTCTCTGTCTAGTGTTGTCTCTAGTGGTCTCTCTCTCTCTCTGTCTAGTGTTGTCTTAGGTCTCTCTCTCTGTCTAGTGTTGTCTTAGGTCTCTCTCTCTCTCTGTCTAGTGTTGTCTTAGGTCTCTCTCTCTCTGTCTAGTGTTGTCTTAGGTCTCTCTCTCTCTCTGTCTAGTGTTGTCTTAGGTCTCTCTCTCTGTCTAGTGTTGTCTTAGGTCTCTCTCTCTCTCTGTCTAGTGTTGTCTTAGGTCTCTCTCTGTCTAGTGTTGTCTTAGGTCTCTCTCTGTCTAGTGTTGTCTTAGGTCTCTCTCTCTCTCTGTCTAGTGTTGTCTTAGGTCTCTCTCTCTCTCTCTGTCTAGTGTTGTCTTAGGTCTCTCTCTCTGTCTAGTGTTGTCTTAGGTCTCTCTCTCTCTCTGTCTAGTGTTGTCTTAGGTCTCTCTCTCTCTCTGTCTAGTGTTGTCTTAGGTCTCTCTCTCTCTGTCTAGTGTTGTCTTAGGTCTCTCTCTCTCTCTCTCTCTGTCTAGTGTTGTCTTAGGTCTCTCTCTCTCTCTCTGTCTAGTGTTGTCTTAGGTCTCTCTCTCTCTGTCTAGTGTTGTCTCTCTCTCTCTGTCTAGTGTTGTCTTAGGTCTCTCTCTCTCTCTCTGTCTAGTGTTGTCTTAGGTCTCTCTCTCTGTCTCTGTCTAGTGTTGTCTTAGGTCTCTCTCTCTCTGTCTAGTGTTGTCTTAGGTCTCTCTCTCTCTGTCTAGTGTTTGTCTTAGGTCTTCTCTCTGTCTAGTGTTGTCTTGGGTCTCTCTCTCTGTCTAGTGTTGTCTTAGGTCTTCTCTCTCTGTCTAGTGTTGTCTTAGGTCTCTCTCTCTCTCTCTCTGTCTGGTATTTGTCTTAGGTCTCTCTCTCTCTCTCTGTCTAGTGTTGTCTTAGGTCTCTCTCTCTCTCTGTCTAGTGTTGTCTTAGGTCTCTCTCTCTCTCCCTGTCTAGTGTTGTCTTAGGTCTCTCTCTCTCTCTCTGTCTAGTGTTGTCTTAGGTCTCTCTCTCTCTCTGTCTAGTGTTGTCTTAGGTCTCTCTCTCTCTCTGTCTAGTGTTGTCTTAGGGTCTCTGTGTTGTCTCTCTCTCTCTGTCTAGTGTTGTCTTAGGTCTCTCTCTCTCTCTCTCTGTCTAGTGTTGTCTTAGGTCTCTCTCTCTCTCTCTCTGTCTAGTGTTGTCTTAGGTCTCTCTCTCTCTCTCTGTCTAGTGTTGTCTTAGGTCTCTCTCTCTCTGTCTAGTGTTGTCTTAGGTCTCTCTCTCTCTCTGTCTAGTGTTGTCTTAGGTCTCTCTCTCTCTCTGTCTAGTGTTGTCTTAGTCTCTCTCTCTCTCTCTCTCTGTCTAGTGTTGTCTTAGGTCTCTCTCTCTGTCTAGTGTTGTCTTAGGTCTCTCTCTCTCTGTCTAGTGTTGTCTTAGGTCTCTCTCTCTCTCTGTCTAGTGTTGTCTTAGGTCTCTCTCTCTCTCTGTCTAGTGTTGTCTTAGGTCTCTCTCTCTCTCTCTCTGTCTAGTGTTGTCTTAGGTCTCTCTCTCTCTCTCTCTGTCTAGTGTTGTCTTAGGTCTCTCTCTCTCTCTCTCTGTCTAGTGTTGTCTTAGGTCTCTCTCTCTCTCTCTGTCTAGTGTTGTCTTAGGGTCTCTCTCTCTCTCTCTCTCTGTCTAGTGTTGTCTTAGGTCTCTCTCTCTCTCTCTCTCTCTGTCTAGTGTTGTCTTAGGTCTCTCTCTCTCTCTGTCTAGTGTTGTCTTAGGTCTCTCTCTCTCTCTGTCTAGTGTTGTCTTAGGTCTCTCTCTCTCTCTCTGTCTAGTGTTGTCTTAGGTCTCTCTCTCTCTCTCTGTCTAGTGTTGTCTTAGGTCTCTCTCTCTCTGTCTAGTGTTGTCTTAGGTCTCTCTCTCTCTGTCTAGTCTGTCTTAGGTCTCTCTCTGTCTAGGTCTCTTCTCTCTCTGTCTAGTGTTGTCTTAGGTCTCTCTCTCTCTCTGTCTAGTGTTGTCTTAGGTCTTCTCTCTCTGTCTAGTGTTGTCTTAGGTCTCTCTCTCTCTGTCTAGTGTTGTCTTAGGTCTCTCTCTCTGTCTAGTGTTGTCTTAGGTCTCTCTCTCTCTCTCTGTCTAGTATTTGAAATTTCTGTTAGTGTTGTCTCTCTCTCTCTCTCTGTCTAGTGTTTGTCTTAGGTCTCTCTCAGGTCTCTCTCTGTCTAGTGTTGTCTTAGGTCTCTCTCTCTCTCTGTCTGTAGTGTTGTCTTAGTGGTCTCTCTCTCTCTCTGTCTAGTGTTGTCTTAGGTCTCTCTCTCTCTCTGTAGTGTTGTCTTAGGTCTCTCTCTCTGTCTAGTGTTCTTAGGTCTCTCTCTCTCTGTCTAGTGTTGTCTTAGGTCTCTCTCTCTGTCTGAGTGTTGTCTTAGGTCTCTCTCTCTCTGTCTAGTGTTGTCTTAGGTCTCTCTCTCTCTCTGTCTGAGTGTTGTCTTAGGTCTCTCTCTCTGTCTAGTGTTGTCTTAGGCTCTCTCTCTCTGTCTAGTGTTGTCTTAGGTCTCTCTCTCTCTCTGTCTAGTGTTGTCTTAGGTCTTCTCTCTCTCTGTCTAGTGTTGTCTTGGGTCTCTCTCTCTGTCTAGTGTTGTCTTGGGTCTCTCTGTCTAGTGTTGTCTTAGGTCTCTCTGTCTAGTGTTGTCTTAGGTCTCTCTCTCTCTCTCTGTCTAGTGTTGTCTTGGGTCTCTCTCTCTCTCTGTCTAGTGTGTCTTAGGTCTCTCTCTGTCTAGTGTTGTCTTGAGTCTCTCTCTCTCTGTCTAGTGTTGTCTTGGGTCTCTCTCTCTCTGTCTGAGGTGGTGTCTTGGTCTCTCTCTCTCTGTCTAGTGTTGTCTTAGGTCTCTCTCTCTCTGTCTAGTGTTGTCTTGGGTCTCTCTCTCTCTCTGTCTAGTGTTGTCTTAGGTCTCTCTCTCTCTCTGTCTAGTGTTGTCTTAGGTCTCTCTCTCTGTCTAGTGTTGTCTTAGGTCTCTCTCTCTCTGTCTAGTGTTGTCTTAGGTCTCTCTCTCTCTCTGTCTAGTGTTGTCTTAGGTCTCTCTCTCTCTCTGTCTAGTGTTGTCTTAGGTCTCTCTCTCTCTCTGTCTAGTGTTGTCTTAGGTCTCTCTCTCTCTCTGTCTAGTGTTGTCTTAGGTCTCTCTCTCTCTCTGTCTAGTGTTGTCTTAGGTCTCTCTCTCTCTCTGTCTAGTGTTGTCTTAGGTCTCTCTCTCTCTGTCTAGTGTTGTCTTAGGTCTCTCTCTCTCTCTCTGTCTAGTGTTGTCTTAGGTCTCTCTCTCTCTGTCTAGTGTTGTCTTAGGTCTCTCTCTCTCTCTGTCTAGTGTTGTCTTAGGTCTCTCTCTCTCTCTGTCTAGTGTTGTCTTAGGTCTCTCTCTCTCTCTGTCTAGTGTTGTCTTAGGTCTCTCTCTCTCTCTGTCTAGTGTTGTCTTAGGTCTCTCTCTCTCTGTCTAGTGTTGTCTTAGGTCTCTCTCTCTCTCTCTGTCTAGTGTTGTCTTAGGTCTCTCTCTCTCTCTGTCTAGTGTTGTCTTAGGTCTCTCTCTCTCTCTGTCTAGTGTTGTCTTAGGTCTCTCTCTCTCTCTGTCTAGTGTTGTCTTAGGTCTCTCTCTTCTCTCTGTCTAGTGTTGTCTTAGGTCTCTCTCTCTCTCTGTCTAGTGTTGTCTTAGGTCTCTCTCTCTCTGTCTAGTGTTGTCTTAGGTCTCTCTCTCTGTCTAGTGTTGTCTTAGGTCTCTCTCTCTCTCTGTCTAGTGTTGTCTTAGGTCTCTCTCTCTCTCTGTCTAGTGTTGTCTTAGGTCTCTCTCTCTCTGTCTAGTGTTGTCTTAGGTCTCTCTCTCTCTCTGTCTAGTGTTGTCTTAGGTCTCTCTCTCTCTGTCTAGTGTTGTCTTAGGTCTCTCTCTCTCTGTCTAGTGTTGTCTTAGGTCTCTCTCTCTCTGTCTAGTGTTGTCTTAGGTCTCTCTCTCTGTCTAGTGTTGTCTTAGGTCTCTCTGTCTAGTGTTGTCTTAGGTCTCTCTCTCTCTGTCTAGTGTTGTCTTAGGTCTCTCTCTCTCTGTCTAGTGTTGTCTTAGGTCTCTCTCTCTCTCTGTCTAGTGTTGTCTTAGGTCTCTCTCTCTCTCTGTCTAGTGTTGTCTTAGGTCTCTCTCTCTCTGTCTAGTGTTGTCTTAGGTCTCTCTCTCTGTCTAGTGTTGTCTTAGGTCTCTCTCTGTCTAGTGTTGTCTTAGGTCTCTCTCTCTCTGTCTAGTGTTGTCTTAGGTCTCTCTCTCTCTGTCTAGTGTTGTCTTAGGTCTCTCTCTCTCTGTCTAGTGTTGTCTTAGGCTCTCTCTCTCTGTCTAGTGTTGTCTTAGGTCTCTCTCTCTCTCTGTCTAGTGTTGTCTTAGGTCTCTCTCTCTCTCTGTCTAGTGTTGTCTTAGGTCTCTCTCTCTCTCTGTCTAGTGTTGTCTTAGGTCTCTCTCTCTCTCTGTCTAGTGTTGTCTTAGGTCTCTCTCTCTCTGTCTAGTGTTGTCTTAGGTCTCTCTCTCTCTCTGTCTAGTGTTGTCTTAGGTCTCTCTCTCTCTGTCTAGTGTTGTCTTAGGTCTCTCTCTCTCTGTCTAGTGTTGTCTTAGGTCTCTCTCTCTCTGTCTAGTGTTGTCTTAGGTCTCTCTCTCTCTCTGTCTAGTGTTGTCTTAGGTCTCTCTCTCTCTCTTGTCTAGTGTTGTCTTAGGTCTCTCTCTCTCTGTCTAGTGTTGTCTTAGGTCTCTCTCTCTCTCTGTCTAGTGTTGTCTTAGGTCTCTCTCTCTCTCTGTCTAGTGTTGTCTTAGGTCTCTCTCTCTCTCTGTCTAGTGTTGTCTTAGGTCTCTCTCTCTCTCTCTGTCTAGTGTTGTCTTAGGTCTCTCTCTCTCTCTGTCTAGTGTTGTCTTAGGTCTCTCTCTCTCTGTCTAGTGTTGTCTTAGGTTCTCTCTCTCTCTGTCTAGTGTTGTCTTAGGTCTCTCTCTCTCTGTCTAGTGTTGTCTTAGGTCTCTCTCTCTCTGTCTAGTGTTGTCTTAGGTCTCTCTCTCTGTCTAGTGTTGTCTTAGGTCTCTCTCTCTCTCTGTCTAGTGTTGTCTTAGGTCTCTCTCTCTCTCTGTCTAGTGTTGTCTTAGGTCTCTCTCTCTCTGTCTAGTGTTGTCTTAGGTCTCTCTCTCTCTGTCTAGTGTTGTCTTAGGTCTCTCTCTCTCTCTCTGTCTAGTGTTGTCTTAGGTCTCTCTCTCTCTCTGTCTAGTGTTGTCTTAGGTCTCTCTCTCTCTGTCTAGTGTTGTCTTAGGTCTCTCTCTCTCTGTCTAGTGTTGTCTTAGGTCTCTCTCTCTGTCTAGTGTTGTCTTAGGTCTCTCTCTCTCTGTCTAGTGTTGTCTTAGGTCTCTCTCTCTCTGTCTAGTGTTGTCTTAGGTCTCTCTCTCTGTCTAGTGTTGTCTTAGGTCTCTCTCTCTCTGTCTAGTGTTGTCTTAGGTCTCTCTCTCTCTGTCTAGTGTTGTCTTAGGTCTCTCTCTCTGTCTAGTGTTGTCTTAGGTCTCTCTCTCTCTCTGTCTAGTGTTGTCTTAGGTCTCTCTCTCTCTGTCTAGTGTTGTCTTAGGTCTCTCTCTCTGTCTAGTGTTGTCTTAGGTCTCTCTCTCTGTCTAGTGTTGTCTTAGGTCTCTCTCTCTCTGTCTAGTGTTGTCTTAGGTCTCTCTCTCTCTGTCTAGTGTTGTCTTAGGTCTCTCTCTCTCTGTCTAGTGTTGTCTTAGGTCTCTCTCTCTGTCTAGTGTTGTCTTAGGTCTCTCTCTCTCTGTCTAGTGTTGTCTTAGGTCTCTCTCTCTCTCTGTCTAGTGTTGTCTTAGGTCTCTCTCTCTCTGTCTAGTGTTGTCTTAGGTCTCTCTCTCTCTCTGTCTAGTGTTGTCTTAGGTCTCTCTCTCTCTCTCTGTCTAGTGTTGTCTTAGGTCTCTCTCTCTCTGTCTAGTGTTGTCTTAGGTCTCTCTCTCTCTCTGTCTAGTGTTGTCTTAGGTCTCTCTCTCTCTCTCTGTCTAGTGTTGTCTTAGGTCTCTCTCTCTGTCTAGTGTTGTCTTAGGTCTCTCTCTCTCTGTCTAGTGTTGTCTTAGGTCTCTCTCTCTGTCTAGTGTTGTCTTAGGTCTCTCTCTCTGTCTAGTGTTGTCTTAGGTCTCTCTCTCTCTGTCTAGTGTTGTCTTAGGTCTCTCTCTCTCTGTCTAGTGTTGTCTTAGGTCTCTCTCTCTCTGTCTAGTGTTGTCTTAGGTCTCTCTCTCTCTCTGTCTAGTGTTGTCTTAGGTCTCTCTCTCTGTCTAGTGTTGTCTTAGGTCTCTCTCTCTGTCTAGTGTTGTCTTAGGTCTCTCTCTCTCTCTGTCTAGTGTTGTCTTAGGTCTCTCTCTCTGTCTAGTGTTGTCTTAGGTCTCTCTCTCTCTCTGTCTAGTGTTGTCTTAGGTCTCTCTCTCTCTGTCTAGTGTTGTCTTAGGTCTCTCTCTCTCTGTCTAGTGTTGTCTTAGGTCTCTCTCTCTCTGTCTAGTGTTGTCTTAGGTCTCTCTCTCTCTCTGTCTAGTGTTGTCTTAGGTCTCTCTCTCTCTGTCTAGTGTTGTCTTAGGTCTCTCTCTCTCTCTCTGTCTAGTGTTGTCTTAGGTCTCTCTCTCTCTCTGTCTAGTGTTGTCTTAGGTCTCTCTCTCTCTCTCTGTCTAGTGTTGTCTTAGGTCTCTCTCTCTCTCTGTCTAGTGTTGTCTTAGGTCTCTCTCTCTCTCTCTGTCTAGTGTTGTCTTAGGTCTCTCTCTCTCTCTGTCTAGTGTTGTCTTAGGTCTCTCTCTCTCTCTGTCTAGTGTTGTCTTAGGTCTCTCTCTCTCTGTCTAGTGTTGTCTTAGGTCTCTCTCTCTCTGTCTAGTGTTGTCTTAGGTCTCTCTCTCTCTGTCTAGTGTTGTCTTGGGTCTCTACTCTCTGCTGTCTAGTGTTGTCTTAGGGTCTCTCTCTCTGTCTCTGTCTAGTGTTGTCTTAGGTCTCTCTCTCTCTCTGTCTAGTGTTGTCTTAGGTCTCTCACTCTCTCTGTCTAGTGTTTGTCTTGGAGTCTCTCTCTCTCTCTGTCTAGTGTTGTCTTGGGTCTCTCTCTCTCTGTCTGTTTGTCTTAGGGTCTCTCTCTCTCTCTGTCTAGTGTTGTCTTAGGTCTCTCTCTCTCTCTGTCTAGTGTTGTCTTAGGTCTCTCTCTCTGTCTAGTGTTGTCTTGTCTTAGGTCTCTCTCTCTCTCTGTCTAGTGTTTCAAGCAGGGTCTCTCTCTCTCTCTCTGTCTATTGTAGTGTTGTCTTGGGTCTCTCTCTCTCTCTGTCTAGTGTTGTCTTGAGGTCTCTCTCTCTCTGTCTAGTGTTGTCTTAGGTCTCTCTCTCTGTCTAGTGTTGTCTTAGGTCTCTCTCTCTCTCTGTCTAGTGTTGTCTTGAGTCTCTCTCTCTCTCTGTCTAGTGTTGTCTTGGAGTCTCTCTCTCTCTGTCTAGTGTTGTCTTGGGTCTCTCTCTGTCTAGTGTTGTCTTAGGTCTCTCTCTGTCTAGTGTTTGTCTTAGGTCTCTCTCTCTCTCTCTGTCTAGTGTTTGTCTTAGGTCTCTCTCTCTCTCTCTGTCTAGTGTTGTCTTAGGTCTCTCTCTCTCTGTCTAGTGTTTGTCTTAGGTCTCTCTCTGTCCCTAGTGTATTTTGTCTTGGAGTCTCTCTCTCTCTCTGTCTAGTGTTGTCTTAGGTCTGTCTAGTGTTGTCTTAGGTCTCTCTCTCTGTCTAGTGTTGTCTTAGGTCTCTCTCTCTCTGTCTAGTGTTGTCTTGGGTCTCTCTCTCTCTCTCTCTGTCTAGTAGTTGTCTTAGGTCTCTCTCTCTCTCTCTCTGTCTAGTGTTGTCTTAGGTCTCTCTCTCTCTCTCTGTCTAGTGTTGTCTTAGGTCTCTCTCTCTCTCTGTCTAATGTGGGTCTCTCTCTGTCTAGCCAGTGTTGTCTTCCTCTCTCTCTCTCTCTCTGTCTAGTGTTGTCTTAAGGTCTCTCTCTCCCTCTCTCTCTGTCTAGATGTTGTCTTAGGTCTCTCTCTCTCTGTCTAGTGTTGTCTTGGGTCTCTCTCTCTGTCTAGTGTTGTCTTAGGTCTCTCTCTCTGTCTAGTGTTGTCTTAGGTCTCTCTCTCTCTCTCTCTCTGTCTAGTGTTGTCTTGGAGTCTCTCTCTCTCTGTCTAGTGTTGTCTTAGGGTCTCTCTCTCTCTGTCCTCTAGTGTTGTCTTGGGTCTCTCTCTCTCTCCCTGTCTAGTGTTGTCTTAGGTCTCTCTCTCTGTCTAGTGTTGTCTTGGGTCTCTCTCTCTCTCTGTCTAGTGTTGTCTTGGGTCTCTCTCTCTCTCTCTGTGTCTAGTGTTGTCTTAGGTCTCTCTCTCTCTCTCTCTGTCCTAGTGTTGTCTTAGAGTCTCTCTCTCTCTGTCTAGTGTTGTCTTAGGTCTCTCTCTCTCTCCTGTCTAGTGTTGTCTTAGGTCTCTCTTCTCTCTCTGTCTAGTGTTGTCTTGGGGTCTCTCTCTCTGTCTAGTGTTGTCTTCAGGGTCTCTCTCTACTCTCTGTCTAGTGTTGTCTTAGGTCTCTCTCTCTCTGTCTAGTGTTGTCTTAGTCTCTCTCTCTCTCTCTCTCTGTCTAGTGTTGTCTTGGAGTCTCTCTCTCTCTCTCTCTCTGTCTAGTGTTTGTCTTAGGTCTCTCTCTCTCTCTCTCTGTCTAGTGTTGTCTTAGGTCTCTCTCTCTCTCTGTCTAGTGTTGTCTTGGGTCTCTCTCTCTCTCTGTCTAGTGTTGTCTTAGGTCTGCTCTCTCTCTCTCTGTCTAGTGTTGTCTTAGGTCTCTCTCTCTGTCTAGTGTTGTCTTGGGTCTCTCTCTCTCTGGCCAGTGTTGTCTTAGGTCTCTCTCTCTCTCTGTCTAGTGTTGTCTTAGGTCTCTCTCTCTCTCTCTGTCTAAGTGTTGTCTTAGGTCTCTCTCTCTCTCTGTCTAGTGTTGTCTTAGGTCTCTCTCTCTCTCTGTCTAGTGTTGTCTTAGGATTCTCTCTCTCTCTCTCTGTCTAGTGTTGTCTTAGGTATCTCTCTCTCTCTGTCTAGTGTTTGTCTTAGGTCTCTCTGTCTCTCCTCTCTCTCTGTCTAGTGTTGCATCTTGGTCTCTCTCTCTAGTGTTGTCTCTCTCTCTCTCTGTCTAGGTGTTGTCTTAGGTCTCTCTCTCTCTCTGTCTAGTGTTGTCTTGGGTCTCTCTCTCTCTGTCTAGTGTTGTCTTGGGTCTCTCTCTCTCTCTCTGTCCTCTGTCTAGTGTTGTCTTGGAGTCTCTCCTCTCTCTCTGTCTAGTGTTGTCTTGGGTCTCTCTCTCTCTCTGTCTAGTGTTGTCTTAGGTCTCTCTCTCTCTCTCTGTCTAGTGTTGTCTTGGGTCTCTCTCTCTCTCTCTGTCTAGTGTTGTCTTAGGTCTCTCTCTCTCTCTCTGTCTAGTGTTGTCTTGGGTCTATCTCTCTCTCTGTCTAGTGTTGTCTTAGGTCTATCTCTCTCTCTCTGTCTAGTGTTGTCTTAGGTCTCTCTCTCTCTCTATGGTATTTGTCTTGAATTACTCTCTCTCTGTCCTAGTAGTGTTGTCTTGGGTCTCTCTCTCTCTGTCTAGTGTTGTCTTAGGTCTCTCTCTCTGTCTAGTGTTGTCTTGGGTCTCTCTCTCTGTCTAGTGTTGTCTTAAGTGTCTTAGGGTCTCTCTCTCTCTCTCTGTCTAGTGTTGTCTTAGGGTCTCTCTCTGTCTGGTGTTGTCTTAGGTCTCTCTCTCTGTCTAGTGTTGTCTTAGGTCTCTCTCTGTCTGTCTAGTGTTGTCTTGGGGTCTCTCTCTCTGTCTAGTGTTGTCTTAGGTCTCTCTCTCTGTCTAGTGTTGTCTTGGGTCTCTCTCTCTATTCTAGTGTTGTCTTGGGTCTCTCTCTCTCTCTAGTGTTGTCTGTCTGTCTAGTGTTGTCTTAGGTCTCTCTCTCTCTGTCTAGTGTTGTCTTGGGTCTCTCTCTCTGT
>NC_088420.1:2732357-2809857 GCF_034236695.1 Oncorhynchus nerka
GGTAGGCTGGTTCTGCTCTACTCTGTCCTATAGAAACACAGTCACGGTAGGCTGGTTCTGCTCAGAAACACAGTCACCGTACAGTCACAGTAGGCTGGTTCTGCTCTACTCTGTCCTATGTTCTGCTCTTAGAAAAACACAGTCACGGTAGGCTGGTTCTGCTCTACTCTGTCCTATAGAAACACAGTCACTGGTTCGAACAGTCATGGTAGGCTGGTTCTGCCTAGTCTGTCCTATAGAAACACAGTCACCGTACAGTCACGGGATTGGGTGTTGAGTTTAATAACCCTCTGTGATTGGGTGGTGAGATTAATAACCTCTGTGATTGGGTGTTCAGATTAATAACCCACTGTGATTGGGTGTTCAGATTAATATCCCTCTGGGATTGGGTGTTCAGATTAATAACCCTCTGTGATTGGGTGTTGAGATTAATAACCCACTGTGATTGGGTGTTGATATTAATAACCCTCTGGGATTGGGTTTTGTGAGATTAATAACCCACTGTGATTGGGTGTTGATATTAATAACCCTCTGTGATTGGGTGTTCAGATTAATAACCCTCTGTGATTGGGTGTTGAGATTAATAACCCTCTGTGATTGGGTGTTGAGATTAATATATCCCTCTGTGATTGGGTGTGTAGATTAATAACCCTCTGTGATTGGGTGTTGAGATTAATAACTCTCTGTGATTGGGTGTTGAGATTAATAACCCTCTGTGATTGGTTGTTGAGATTAATAACCCTCTAGGATTGGGTGTTGAGATTAATAACCCTCTGGGATTGGGTGTTGAGATTAATAACCCTCTGGGACTGGGTGTTGAGATTAATAACCCTCTGTGATTGGGTGTTCAGATTAATAACCCTCTGTGATTGATTGGGGGTGTTCAGATTAATAACCCTCTGGGATTGGGTGTTGAGATTAATACCCTCTGTGATTGGGTGTTGAGATTAATAACCCTCTAAGATTGGGTGTTCAGATTAATAACCCTCTGTGATTAGGTGTTGAGATTAATAACCCTCTGGGATTGGGTGTTGAGATTAATAACCCTCTGGGACTGGGTGTTGAGATTAATAACCCTCTGTGATTGGGTGTTGAGATCAATAACCTCTGTGATTGGGTGTTGAGATTAATAACCCTCTGGGATTGGGTGTTGAGATTAATAACCCTCTGGGATTGGGTGTTCAGATTAATAACCCTCTGTGATTGGGTGTTGAGATTAATAACCCTCTGGGATTGGGTGTTGAGATTAATAACCAACTGTGATTGGGTGTTGAGATTAATACCCCTCTGTGATTGGGTGTTGAGATTAATAACCCTCTGTGATTGGGTGTTCAGATTAATAACCCTCTGTGATTGGGTGTTGAGATTAATAACCCTCTGTGATTGGGTGTTGAGATTAATAACCCTCTGGGATTGGGTGTTCAGATTAATAACCCTCTGTGATTGGGTGTTGAGATTAATAACCCTCTGGGATTGGGTGTTGAGATTAATAACCCTCTGTGACTGGGTGTTGAGATTAATAACCCTCTGTGATTGCGTGTTGAGATTAATAACCCTCTGTGATTGGGTGTTGAGATTAATAACCCTCTGTGATTGGGTGTTGAGATCAATAACCCTCTGTGATTGGGTGTTGAGATTAATAACCCTCTGGGATTGGGTGTTGAGATTAATAACCCTCTGGGATTGGGTGTTCAGATTAATAACCCTCTGTGATTGGGTGTTGAGATTAATAACCCTCTGGGATTGGGTGTTGAGATTAATAACCAACTGTGATTGGGTGTTGAGATTAATACCCCTCTGTGATTGGGTGTTGAGATTAATAACCCTCTGTGATTGGGTGTTCAGATTAATAACCCTCTGTGATTGGGTGTTGAGATTAATAACCCTCTGGGGTTGGGTGTTCAGATTAATAACCCTCTGTGATTGGGTGTTCAGATTAATACCCCTCTGTGATTGGGTGTTGAGATTAATAACCCTCTGGGGTCCATGGGATCCTATTCATTCAGAGCCCTGGGAAGAAAAAGGTGTCTGTCTGCAGAAAGGACAAACACAGCTGGGAAATAGACAGAGAGGAGATTGGCTTATCTTTCACTGCCTCTCCCGGCTCTGTCTCCACTCTGCCTGGTTCCACTCTGTTCTGTTTATTTATTTTATTATTTTACCTTTATTTTACTCGGCAAGTCAGTTAAGAACAAATTCTTATTTTCAATGACGGCCTAGGAACAGTGGGTTAACTGCCTGTTCAGGGGCAGAACGACAGATTTGTACCTTGTCAGCTCGGGATTTGAACTTGCAACCTTTCGAAGTTACTAGTCCAACGCTCTAACCACTAGGCTTGGCCCTGCCGCCCCTTACTGTTCAGCCTGGTTCCACTCTGTTCTGTTCTGCCTTTTTCCACTCTGCTCAGCTCTGCCTGGTTCCACTCTGTTCAGCTCTGCCTGGTTCCACTCTGTTCTGTTCTGCCTGGTTCCACTCTGTTCTGTTCTGCCTGGTTCCACTCTGTTCTGTTCTGCCTGGTTCCACTCTGTTCTGCTCTGCCTGGTTCCACTCTGCTCAGCTCTGCTTGGTTCCACTCTGTTCTGTTCTGCCTGGTTCCACTCTGTTCTGTTCTGCCTGGTTCCACTCTGTTCTGCTCTGCCAGGTTCCACTCTGTTCTGTTCAGCCTGGTTCCACTCTGTTCTGCCTGGTTCCACTCTGTTCTCTTCTGCCTGGTTCCACTCTGTTCTGTTCTGCCTGGTTCCACTCTGTTCTGCCTGGTTCCACTCTGTTCTGTTCTGCCTGGTTCCACTCTGTTCTGTTCTGCCTGGTTCCACTCTGTTCTGTTCTGCTTTGTTCCACTCTGTTCTGTTCTGCTGCCTGGTTCCACTGTTCTGTTCTGTTCTGCCTGGTTCCACTCTGTTCTGTTCTGCTTTGTTCTTCTCTGTTCTGCTCTGCTCTGTTCTGTTCAGCCTGGTTCTGCTCTGCTCTGTTCTGTTGTTCTCTCCTCTCCTCTCCTTCGTTCTGCTCTGTCAGGGTCATGGTCAGTGATATGGAGCTGAGTAGGGCTGCCTTGGTGCTGGAGTAGTTTTCCATCACACACACACACATACAGGCACACACCAACAGACACACACACACACAGGCACACACACACACACCACACACACCAACAGGCACACACACACACACCACACACACATACATACACACATACACACCAACAGACACACACACACACACACACACACTCTGAAGGAAAGATGGAGCCGTACTTTGCTCTTTTATGATTATCTTGGCCTTTATTTTAATGACATATCAACTCCATGTATCCGCTATCATTTCTTATAACCCACAAGAACTTTTGAACATCAGATCGGCAGTTACTCACCTCCGGCATCAACTGCTCACTATGTCTTTACCTACTCTGTCACCTACCATGGAGGCTGTCAATTGGACCTTATTCCCTTTGCACTGTTGTTGACCAGTGTATATGGAATAGGGTGCAATTTGGGACCTGGCCAATAACTCACACAGGGCAGGAGAAATGTAACGGAACCTCTGAGTTGAAGACAAGTTGAGCGCGCAAGTCTCGTGTCTATAAATGTGAGTAGAATCATGAGGCCTTGCTGTGGAGCTGGTATCCCATCAGCTTCCTGCTACTGTGCTCCGTCAGCCAGGCACAATACAAACCAACACTGCAATCATCTTCGTCGTGTTGTGTGTCACAGATGTATTAATGAGCTGACAGAGAAACCTCAAGGTTAAAGGACTCTTTCCTACATTGAAGACTGTAGTGTGGATGACATTCAGGCCCTTTAGTAAGACATTCATGTAATTTATTGTGGAAAAGTTAAATACTCTTGGAAATGTCATGAGTACAGTAAACACAGTCACGAATGAGTCAACAGACATACTGCTGGCAGTAAGTGGACGTTGTATGAACAAATACTACCAAACAAAATCCAAAGGACCAATAGGAGCACTGTCCTGCTAAGCACTGGGATACTTCTCTTAAAGACCAAAGGACCAATCGGAGCACTGTCCTGCTAGAGGGATACTTATCTTAAAGACCAAAGGACCAATAGGAGCACTGTCCTGCTAGAGGGATACTTATCTTAAAGACCAAAGGACCAATAGGAGCGCTGTCCTGCTACAGGGATACTTCTCTTAAAGACCAAATGACCAATAGAGCGCTGTCCTGCTAAGGGATACTTCTCTAAAAGACCAAAGGACCAATAGGAGCACTGTCCTGCTAAAGGGATACTTATCTTAAAGACCAAATGACCAATAGGAGCACTGCCCTGCTAGAGGGGATACTTCTCCTAAAGACCAAAGGACCAATAGGAGCACTGTCCTGCTAAAGGATAGTTATCTAAAGAGGATACACTGCCCTGCTAGAGGATAGTTTCTCTAAAGACCAAAGGACCAATAGGAGCGCTGTCCTGCTAGAGGGATAGTTCTCCTAAAGACCAAAGGACCAATAGGAGCGCTGTCCTGCTAGAGGGATAGTTCTCCTAAAGACCAATAGGAGCGCTGTCCTGCTAGAGGGATACTTCTCCTAAAGACCAAAGGACCAATAGGAGCGCTGTCCTGCTAGAGGGATACTTCTCCTAAAGACCAAAGGACCAATAGGAGCACTGCCCTGCTAGAGGGATAGTTCTCCTAAAGACCAAAGGACCAATAGGAGCGCTGCCCTGCTAGAGGGATAGTTCTCTTAAAGACCGAAGGACCAATAGGAGCACTGCCCTGCTAGAGGGATAGTTCTCCTAACCATCACATTTCAAGGTTGGACTGTAGGGGACATTACCTTTTGGTCCTTTCTTTATCATCAATATAAATGAATTTGGTAAAAGCTGACAGGAATCCCTGTGACAATAGTGTTTATTCATACATTATAGTCTCTCAGGAGCTATATGTGGCCTTGTTTGTAAGGCCTTGTGTGTGCGTACATGCGTGTCTTTAGGGCCTATGTGTATGAACAAGTGTGCTTCAAACCTATGACAGCCCCAGTGTGTCAACTGACCACATAGAGAACGTGACAGTCAGAGATAGGGACACACAGACAGACAACAGGACTGTTGTTAGATGAGGATAGCTAGGATACGGTTCATCAGAAAACAGCGATGTGATGAGTCACCCAGGGCTGTTGCCCAGCAACCCCCTTCAGAGGTGGAGGCTGTTCAATTATCTCTTCCAGACAGAACGGAGAGCGCTGCCCAGACCAGACAGAGGAGAGGGGGGATAAGGGGAGGAGATGGGGGGAGGAGGAGAGGCGATGGATATGATTGGACTTAATACACAACAACAACACACACGCATGAAATCGCTTTGCAAAACCAAATCCCTCCCTATTCCTTAAAGCTTCCTTCCCTTCCTTGAGGGCTCCTGGAGACAACGATGCTTTAGTTACACTGGTACCTGACAGTCATCTGGGATCCTCGACTGGATCAGGTGGTTGGGACTTGGGAGGAAGGTCATTGCTGATTTTGAGATGTTGTTGATTATTGTTCCAACAATATTTATTGTCAATGTTTGCTCATTTTCTATCAGGCCATTTAAATATATTGCCTAAATGATACTGGAAAATTCATTTGAAATATGAATCATGAGTAAAGCTTTGGGAAAGAGGAAAACAGCTTGGTTTGTTGTCACATAGCGCCGTCTTGTGGTCAGAAATGCACATAGCATCATCAAAGACCGTCCCGTATAAAGATAGGCAGAAACTGCTTCTCCAATAGAAATCCCCGATCACACTTCTAGGCGAAGTCATGGTGATGTTGGCTAGCTAAGAGTCTAACGGTTGTCTCGTGTTGAACTAAGGATCTGCAGGGTGTCAAATCAAAGACCCTCCTTCCAAATTAAGTTATTTTGGACGAAAATGTAAACGTGTCAGTTGTTCATTTTCACAAGTTTGGAGTAATAACATGTTCAACTAATTAAGACATTGGCTCGAGTCTAGGTTGTGCCTATAGATTTAATGAAAATTAACAACTACGGAAGAATTTGTCACTTCTCTCATTGACAAACCCCAAACCCTGTCCTGATTGGTCTGAAGCGGATGTTGTGTTTGAATCAGATGGAGTAGAGATAAGAGTGACAGGAACTGGAAGTGAGAGAAGCAATGTGGTCGTGGAATCTAGTAAATCCGAGCCGAGTTATGAGTCTTTTTTTTTTGGTCGGAGTAAAGGGTTTTGGATCGATGTGTTGGGTTTTGACATTTTGAACATTGAGATATTAAATAAATGATAGAATCAAAGGTGAAAGTGAAGGGTTCTCTGTAGAAGGACAGATAGCTGTGGAATGTGTTGGGGGGACGGGAGCAGAGCACCGTGTTGATACAGGGGAGACAGATGGACATCTGGGGATTAGGTGAAGGAGGTGGATTAGGTGAGGAGGTGAGGACAGAGATGTGTTGATACAGAGATGGGGAGACATATGGACATCTGTGGATTAGGTGAAGGGGTTGAGGTGAGGAGGAGAGGACAGATGTGTTGATACATGGGAGACAGATGGACATCTGGGGATCAGGTGAAGGAGGGGTTGAGGTGAGGACAGAGATGTGTTGATACAGGGGAGACAGATGGACATCTGTGGATTAGGTGAAGGAGGAGTTGAGGTGAGGACAGAGATGTGTTGATACATGGGGAGACAGATGGACATCTGGGGATTAGGTGAAGGAGGGGTTGAGGTCAGGAGGAGAGGACAGAGATGTGTTGATACAGGGGAGACAGATGGACATCTGGGGATCAGGTGAAGGAGGGGTTGAGGTGAGGACAGAGATGTGTTGATACATGGGGAGACAGATGGACATCTGTGGATTAGGTGAAGGAGGGGTTGAGGTCAGGAGGTGAGGACAGAGATGTGTTGATACATGGGGAGACAGATGGACATCTGTGGATCAGGTGAAGGAGGTGAGGAGGTGAGGACAGAGATGTGTTGATACAGGGGAGACAGATGGACATCTGTGGATTAGGTGAAGGAGGTGAGGAGGTGAGGACAGAGATGTGTTGATACATGGGGAGACAGATGGACATCTGTGGATTAGGTGAAGGAGGTGAGGAGGTGAGGAGGTGAGGACAGAGATGTGTTGATACAGGGGAGACAGATGGACATCTGTGGATTAGGTGAAGGAGGGGTTGAGGTGAGGAGGTGAGGACAGAGATGTGTTGATACAGGGGAGACAGATGGACATCTGGGGATTAGGTGAAGGAGGTGAGGAGGTGAGGAGGTGAGGACAGAGATGTGTTGATACAGGGGAGACAGATGGACATCTGTGGATTAGGTGAAGGAGGGGTTGAGGTGAGGAGGAGAGGACAGAGATGTGTTGATACATGGGGAGACAGATGGACATCTGTGGATTAGGTGAAGGAGGTGAGGACAGAGATGTGTTGATACAGGGGAGACAGATGGACATCTGTGGATTAGGTGAAGGAGGGGTTGAGGTCAGGAGGAGAGGACAGAGATGTGTTGATACAGGGGAGACACATGGACATCTGGGGATCAGGTGAAGGAGGGGTTGAGGTGAGGACAGAGATGTGTTGATACAGGGGAGACGGATGGACATCTGTGGATTAGGTGAAGGAGGGGTTGAGGTCAGGAGAGGACAGAGATGTGTTGATACAGGGGAGACAGATGGACATCTGTGGATTAGGTGAAGGAGGGGTTGAGCTGAGGAGGAGAGGACAGAGATGTGTTGATACAGGGGAGACAGATTGACATCTGTGGATCAGGTGAAGGAGGGGTTGAGGTGAGGACAGAGATGTGTTGATACAGGGGAGACAGATGGACATCTGTGGATTAGGTGAAGGAGGGGTTGAGGTGAGGAGGTGAGGACAGAGATGTGTTGATACATGGGGAGACAGATGGACATCTGGGGATCAGGTGAAGGAGGTGAGGACAGAGATGTGTTGATACAGGGGAGACATATGGACATCTGTGGATTAGGTGAAGGAGGGGTTGAGGTGAGGAGGTGAGGACAGAGATGTGTTGATACATGGGGAGACAGATGGACATCTGTGGATTAGGTGAAGGAGGGGTTGAGGTGAGGAGGTGAGGACAGAGATGTGTTGATACAGGGGAGACAGATGGACATCTGTGGATTAGGTGAAGGAGGGGTTGAGGTCAGGAGGTCAGGACAGAGATGTGTTGATACAGGGGAGACAGATGGACATCTGGGGATCAGGTGAAGGAGGGGTTGAGGTGAGGACAGCGATGTGTTATTAAGTCTCATAATACCCATTGTCATGTGGTTATGAAGTCTTATAATGCCTATTGTCGTGTGGTTATGAAGTCTTATAATACCAGATACCCATTGTCATGGGTTGTACAAATGGGGAATAGTAGGCAGCTGGGAGTGGTTAGAGGAATACATGGGTTGTACAAATGGGGAATAGTAGGCAGCTGGGAGTGGTTAGAGGAATACATTGTAACAGAACATAGCAATCATTACATTATTACATCGAGTTCTACTGTAAGATAGACTTGGGTAAATCTCTCACCGCAGTAGAGCGGGATGCAATATGGAAAAACATCAGCAGAATCCAACTGTGTGAGGTTTAGAATTATTCAAATTAAGTTCTTACATAAGGGCTTTATATAAAACCTCACTTGTTGAAAAAATCAAAGCTTTTTCAAATTTTGGCATGGCTGAGGTGAGGTTGGTAAACTAAATGCATCTGTTCTGGAAATGTCCGGCTGTCAAAAGGATTTTGGACAGAAGTAGTTGATATCGTGGCTGGAATCGTGAACGTATGTATTCCACTTTGTCCTGTAGTGTGTTTACGAGGAAGTAGGGTGGATAGTGTGTTTACGAGGAAGTAGGGTGGATAGTGTGTTTACGAGGAAGTAAACACACAGACAATATCCGACCTAGAGCCACGCGCCATTGCACTGTTCGGTCAAACGAACATTACTTATGAATTGGAAACAGTGTAAACCTCAGTGCTTCAGCATGGACATTGGGTTAAGGGAATTCGTGTATTTATTGAGTACGGAAAGAGCCACATCAGTCCTGCAGGTCTAGAGGGTCTCTGGGACACTATAAAAGTTAAATATAGTTAGTTACATTTTTAAAAATGAATTCATTTGTATATCAAAGAGCCTAATATATTAATGGTCTGTATTTGTTTGTGAACTGTACCCCCCAGGCTTGACTCCTGCCTGGTCACACATGATGCCTGGCTTGCTGTGGCAGGGCTCGCTGGGTGTCCTGCGTTTCCAGGCGACCCCCCCCCCCTCTCTATTCTTTATTGTTATGTCGTCATTATGTTGTTATTGTCTTTCTAAATGTAAAATAAAGTATAAAATGGACAAACTATAAGAATCTGGTAGCAGCAGATGTGTGTTGGTGTAGTAGATGGGGCACTTACTCCCAAGCCTGAAGTGTCCCTCTTGCTTCGCCTCATTAGCTAGCTTTTGAGGTGGAGCGATCGGATAGACACTTGAGGGGGGCAGTTGTGTTTGTGAGGCAGAGGCCTCGAGTTCACGCCAGGAGGAAGTGGTACTCGCTAAGCGAGCAGCTCAATATTAAATAGGTGTTCTCATAATTGTGTACTCCGTGTATATAGAAATTGTGTCAGACCGATGCCCGACGGTAAGGGAGAGAACAGACTGTTGGTATCAGACCTCTGCCCCCCTCCAAATGAATATTTTTGTTTTCTTACCCTGTACAGTAGGTGGCGTGAATACACCCGTAGGTTGTATTCCGCCATTAAACCTCAAAGAATGAGAAGGACGAGAAGAAGCGAGAGGGTTTAATCTGTCCACGATTAGCAGACCACCTGCCTTCGGGACACGTACGAACACTGTTAGGGCGGAGACAAGATTACCTCGCCATTACATACAGTATCTCTGCTCTTCCGCCATTTCTCACGCCACATCCGGTTGTGCAGCAGCCATTTTGTCTGTTCATGCAAGTCCACCCCTCACGGTCAAGAACTGCGTTCCCCCTTCAAAAATAACCTGAAATATTGTATTTTTTTTTTTGTATATTATGTGGCACTTATACGGATTTAAAATTACAAGTTCGAAGATGCCTTTCTCTTCGAAATAAATAGCGTATTTTTTTAGTTGTGTGCGCGAATAATTAAGGTTATGTCGTGCGAGGAAAGCTACTTAGCCATCAGACGCTATCTGACTGATGAGCGGGAGCCGTACGCACCGGGGACCCATGGCAATACTAAAAGAAAGATACGTAAAGCAGCCGCTTGCTATGTCGTGCGGAATGGCACACTGTACTACCAGAGAAGGCAGAAGGGCCTGGATGAATTCACCGAGTTGGAAGTGGTGTTGCAGGCAGGACGGAGGAAGGAACTTATCGACGAGTCACACATTGTCACCGGAGAAGAGCACCTCAACCAGCATCACACATGGGAATCAATTTCTCAGAAGTATTGGTGGAGAGGTAAATATAATTTTACAGCTAAATTATTTAGCAACACTTTTTTGTTTTGTTTATTGGGCCAAAAGAACACGCGTAAAAGAAAGCACCAGCTGGTATATTTCCTTCGCAGTTTGTTTGCCATATGGCTAGCCAGGTCAATCAATGCATCGTACGCTTAAAGGAGCAATATGCAGCAATCATTCCGCCATTTCTTGGTTGCAAAAATCTAATAGTCCGCCTAATTTCAGTTTGTGACAAAACAAAGTCATTCTACAGACAATCATTGTACCATCTAAACAGCTGTGAATAATTTGTATTTTCAGATATTAAATATTGTATTTTCAGCTATTTGAAGCTGGTGTACCAAACCAAATGTAAAAGACAGCAACAACTAAACGGGAAGCATAGAAATTGTAGACAGAACAGATACACCACCGCTTCTTAGACTGACTTTCAATGAGAATGACATATCTTTAAGCTTAATTTCTATGTGAATTTAGTGGGTTACCCAAAAGTTAAATATTGCAGTTTTAAGTTATGTGCAGGTTGTTTAGGCGGGTTTAGGGTTGTGCCCTTTATCCACGCAATATTTCACTAGAGCCCAGTACCAGGCATGGATTTTAAGCCTTACCCTTACCTATGCCCGCAACGTTCAGGCCCACAGTTTCTAAACCCAGAGGTGCAACATCATGAGACTTCTGTGAATGCTTGCCGAACAGGCCAAGTCAATAAGCGAAGTTAAAAATTCTTCCTTTTTTAGGTGTTCGTTTCTCAATCTTAATGCACAACCTAGATTAGAGCCAATGTCTTAAGTAGTTGAACATGTTACTCCAACCTCGTGAAAATCACACGTTTTAATATTCTTTAAAAAATAACAACTTCATATCGAAGGATTTGATTTGACGGCCTGAACATATACAGTTAGGCGAGAAACGACCTTTGAACCCGATGACATGTTTTTACAGTTTACATTTTAGTCATTTAACAGGCACTCTTGTCCAGAGCTACTTACAGGAGCAATTAGGGTTAAGTGCCTTGCTCAAGGGCTCATCGACAGATTTTTCTTCACCTGGTCTGCTCGGGATTCGAACCGCAACCTTTCGGTTTCTGGCCCACCACTCTAAATCCGGTAGGCTACCTGCCGCATGAGGTTTGATAGCCAACGCTGCTATGACATCGACTAGAAGTGTGATCAGGGATTGAAGCAGTTATAGTAAAGTAGTTTTGTGAAACAATGCTAACTAGCGTTACCCATAGACTTGAAGTTATTGCGCTATCTGCTAGCATACTAGACTCCGAAACACTTTTTTATGTATCCACTAGTTCATCGGACGCTGAGGAAGTAGATAAAGGGTCTCATTGCCAAAATCCTGAAGTATCAAACTTTCTAAAAACAGAGCATGATGTTCTATAATCTGTATTTGAACTGTATTGAAACTAAAACAGTCAAACTGTCATTTGGAAATTTTGCACAGAGTTCAGTTTTTAGAGTTGTTGCATTTTCTCCCTGGTCCCTAACTTTTTCTCCCCGGTCCCTAAACGTCTTTGCTCCGCAAAAACAAAGTATCGTTAACAGATAACTAGATTGACGCATCCATTCTATCGATTTATGACATTCTGGTGAGGTTCTCTGTTATCTCTACTTTTTTTTGCGGGAGCAAAGACATTCTTAGGTTTTATTTATTCTTCTAGGGCAGCATAAGACAGAAGAGAAGCTGCACGTATCTAATTATAGACAAGTTGACTAACAAATAGGCCAACATTTTTACTCGAAAATTAAAAAAAAAAAATCATTGCGCCGTCTGGCTGTAGTCTACGGCGCATTCTCTATATTAGCGGGTAAGGTGCAGGTGATTTCAACTTTATCACATCTAGATGGGCGGACAGGTCATTACACAGGTTGTTATATGGGTTATTACACAGGGTAATTATATGGGTTATTACACAGGTTATGTGGGTAATTATATGGGTTATTACACGGGCTATTATATGGGTTATTACACGGGCTATTATATGGGTTATTACACGGGCTATATGGGTTATTACGCGGTTTATTACACGGGTTATTACACGGTTTATTACACGGGTTATTACACAGGCTATTATATGGGTTATTACACGGGCTATTATATGGGTTATTACACGGTTTATTACACGGGTTATTACACTGGTTATTATGTGGGTTATTACACGGTTTATTACACGGGTTATTACACAGGCTATTATGTGGGTTATTACACGGGCCATTACGCGGGTTATTATACGGGTTATTAGCAATTGTGGGTGAACAAACAGCTGACCAGCACACCACTGGTTCCCTTGTCAACACACCACTGGGTCCCCTGTCAACACACCACTGGGTCCCCTGTCAACACACCACTGGTTCCCCTGTCAACACACCACTGGTTCCCCTGTCAACACACCACTGGTTCCCTTGTCAACACACCACTGGTTCCCTTGTCAACACACCACTGGTTCCCTTGTCAACACACCACTGGTTCCCTTGTCAACACACCACTGGTTCCCTTGTCAACACACCACTGGTTCCCTACACACCACTGGTTCCCTTGTCAACACACCACTGGTTCCCTTGTCAACACACCACTGTTTCCCTACACACCACTGGTTCCCTTGACAACACACCACTGGTTCCCTACACACCACTGGTTCCCTTGTCAACACACCACTGGTTCCCTTGTCAACACACCACTGGTTCCCTTGTCAACACACCACTGGTTCCCTTGACAACACACCACTGGTTCCCTACACACCACTGGTTCCCTTGTCAACACACCACTGGTTCCCTTGTCAACACACCACTGGTTCCCTTGTCAACACACCACTGGTTCCCTTATCAACACACCACTGGTTCCCTACACACCACTGGTTCCCTTGTCAACACACCACTGGTTCCCTTGTCAACACACCACTGGTTCCCTTGTCAACACACCACTGGTTCCCTTGTCAACACACCACTGGTTCCCTTGTCAACACACCACTGGTTCCCTTGTCAACACACCACTGGTTCCCTTGTCAACACACCACTGGTTCCCTTGTCAACACACCACTGGTTCCCTTGTCAACACACCACTGGTTCCCTTATCAACACACCACTGGTTCCCTTGTCAACACACCACTGTTTCCCTACACACCACTGGTTCCCTTGACAACACACCACTGGTTCCCTACACACCACTGGTTCCCTTATCAACACACCACTGGTTCCCTTATCAACACACCACTGGTTCCCTTATCAACACACCACTGGTTCCCTTATCAACACACCACTGGTTCCCTTATCAACACACCACTGGTTCCCTACACACCACTGGTTCCCTTATCAACACACCACTGGTTCCCTTATCAACACACCACTGGTTCCCTTATCAACACACCACTGGTTCCCTTATCAACACACCACTGGTTCCCTACACACCACTGGTTCCCTTATCAACACACCACTGGTTCCATACACACCACTGGTTCCCTTATCAACACACCACTGGTTCCCTACACACCACTGGTTCCCTTATCAACACACCACTGGTTCCCTTATCAACACACCACTGGTACGCTTATCAACACACCACTGGTTCCCTACACACCACTGGTTCCCTTATCAACACACCACTGGTTCCCTTATCAACACACCACTGGTTCCCTTGTCAACACACCACTGGTTCCCTTATCAACACACCACTGGTTCCCTACACACCACTGGTTCCCTTGTCAACACACCACTGGTTCCCTTGTCAACACACCACTGGTTCCCTTGTCAACACACCACTGGTTCCCTTGTCAACACACCACTGGTTCCCTTATCAACACACCACTGGTTCCATACACACCTCTGGTTCCCTTATCAACACACCACTGGTTCCCTTATCAACACACCACTGGTTCCCTACACACCACTGGTTCCCTTATCAACACACCACTGGTTCCCTTATCAACACACCACTGGTTCCCTTGTCAACACACCACTGGTTCCCTTGTCAACACACCACTGGTTCCCTTATCAACACACCACTGGTTCCCTTATCAACACACCACTGGTTCCCTTATCAACACACCACTGGTTCCCTTATCAACACACCACTGGTTCCCTTATCAACACACCACTGGTTCCCTTATCAACACACCACTGGTTCCCTTATCAACACACCACTGGTTCCCTTATCAACACACCACTGGTTCCCTTATCAACACACCACTGGTTCCCTTATCAACACACCACTGGTTCCCTTATCAACACACCACTGGTTCCCTACACACCACTGGTTCCCTACACACCACTGGTTCCCTACACACCACTGGTTCCCTACACACCACTGGTTCCCTTATCAACACACCACTGGTTCCCTTTTCAACACACCACTGGTTCCCTTATCAACACACCACTGGGTCCCTACACACCACTGGTTCCCTACACACCACTGGTTCCCTTATCAACACACCACTGGTTCCCTACACACCACTGGTTCCCTACACACCACTGGTTCCCTTGTCAACACACCACTGGTTCCCTACACACCACTGGTTCCCTTATCAACACACCACTGGTTCCCTACACACCACTGGTTCCCTTATCAACACACCACTGGTTCCCTACACACCACTGGTTCCCTTATCAACACACCACTGGTTCCCTACACACCACTGGTTCCCTACACACCACTGGTTCCCTACACACCACTGGTTCCCTACACACCACTGGTTCCCTTATCAACACACCACTGGTTCCCTACACACCACTGGTTCCCTTATCAACACACCACTGGTTCCCTTGTCAACACACCACTGGTTCCCTACACACCACTGGTTCCCTTGTCAACACACCACTGGTTCCCTACACACCACTGGTTCCCTTGTCAACACACCACTGGTTCCCTTGTCAACACACCACTGGTTCCCTACACACCACTGGTTCCCTACACACCACTGGTTCCCTTGTCAACACACCACTGGTTCCCTACACACCACTGGTTCCCTACACACCACTGGTTCCCTTGTCAACACACCACTGGTTCCCTACACACCACTGGTTCCCTACACACCACTGGTTCCCTACACACCACTGGTTCCCTTATCAACACACCACTGGTTCCCTACACACCACTGGTTCCCAACACACCACTGGTTCCCTTGTCTACACACCACTGGTTCCCTACACACCACTGGTTCCCTACACACCACTGGTTCCCTACACACCACTGGTTCCCAACACACCACTGGTTCCCTTATCAACACACCACTGGTTCCCTACACACCACTGGTTCCCTACACACCACTGGTTCCCTTGTCAACACACCACTGGTTCCCTACACACCACTGGTTCCCTACACACCACTGGTTCCCTACACACCACTGGTTCCCTTATCAACACACCACTGGTTCCCTTATCAACACACCACTGGTTCCCTTATCAACACACCACTGGTTCCCTACACACCACTGGTTCCCTTGTCAACACACCACTGGTTCCCTACACACCACTGGTTCCCTTATCAACACACCACTGGTTCCCTACACACCACTGGTTCCCTACACACCACTGGTTCCCTTATCAACACACCACTGGTTCCCTACACACCACTGGTTCCCTACACACCACTGGTTCCCTACACACCACTGGTTCCCTTATCAACACACCACTGGTTCCCTACACACCACTGGTTCCCTACACACCACTGGTTCCCTTATCAACACACCACTGGTTCCCTACACACCACTGGTTCCCTTGTCAACACACCACTGGTTCCCTACACACCACTGGTTCCCTACACACCACTGGTTCCCTACACACCACTGGTTCCCTTATCAACACACCACTGGTTCCCTTATCAACACACCACTGGTTCCCTAGTCAACACACCACTGGTTCCCTACACACCACTGGTTCCCTACACACCACTGGTTCCCTACACACCACTGGTTCCCTTATCAACACACCACTGGTTCCCTACACACCACTGGTTCCCAACACACCACTGGTTCCCTTGTCAACACACCACTGGTTCCCTACACACCACTGGTTCCCTACACACCACTGGTTCCCAACACACCACTGGTTCCCTTATCAACACACCACTGGTTCCCTACACACCACTGGTTCCCTACACACCACTGGTTCCCTTGTCAACACACCACTGGTTCCCTACACACCACTGGTTCCCTACACACCACTGGTTCCCTACACACCACTGGTTCCCTTATCAACACACCACTGGTTCCCTTATCAACACACCACTGGTTCCCTACACACCACTGGTTCCCTTATCAACACACCACTGGTTCCCTTATCAACACACCACTGGTTCCCTTATGCCCATATGCACATGTTTCAAAAACAAAATGTCTACTTTTCGTTGATGTGTTGAGAGTACTGCTGCACCATAATGATGAAGGCAATACATCCAGAGTACTGCTGCACCATAATGATGAAGGCAATACATCCAGAGTACTGCTGCACCATAATGATGAAGGCAATACATCCAGAGTACTGCTGCACCATAATGATGAAGGCAATACATCCAGAGTACTGCTGCACCATAATGATGAAGGCAATACATCCAGAGTACTGCTGCACCATAATGATGAAGGCAATACATCCAGCTACTGAAACCATTCGGTGTGTGTATAAGCATACTGTCGATACATCAACGTGATTAACCCCGTGTCTTCCCAGGGATCCTGAAGCAGGTGAAAGACTACATGAGACAGTGTAGGCAGTGCCAGAACAGACAGGACCGGAGGGGGCTATCGGAGGACCGGAGGGGATCCAGACTGGTGGGCCGACCAGGGAGACCAAGGAGGGTCACAACCCCAGCCAGTGACGATGATGAGGTGGAGGAGGAAGAAGAGGAGGAGGAGGAGATGGACTTGGTGACTTCCATTCATCACAAGACCAAGAGCTCCAGGACTGTGGCTAAACACGAACTGGTCTTTGTCAGTGAAACTATACTGTCTAGTGTTGTCTTAGGTCTCTCTGTCTAGTGTTGTCTTAGGTCTCTCTCTCTCTGTCTAGTGTTGTCTTAGGTCTCTCTCTCTGTCTAGTGTTGTCTTAGGTCTCTCTCTCTCTGTCTAGTGTTGTCTTAGGTCTCTCTCTCTCTGTCTAGTGTTGTCTTAGGTCTCTCTCTCTCTCTGTCTAGTGTTGTCTTAGGTCTCTCTCTCTCTGTCTAGTGTTGTCTTAGGTCTCTCTCTCTCTCTGTCTAGTGTTGTCTTAGGTCTCTCTCTCTGTCTAGTGTTGTCTTAGGTCTCTCTCTCTCTGTCTAGTGTTGTCTTAGGTCTCTCTCTCTCTGTCTAGTGTTGTCTTAGGTCTCTCTCTCTCTGTCTAGTGTTGTCTTAGGTCTCTCTGTCTAGTGTTGTCTTAGGTCTCTCTGTCTAGTGTTGTCTTAGGTCTCTCTGTCTGTCTAGTGTTGTCTTAGGTCTCTCTCTCTGTCTAGTGTTGTCTTAGGTCTCTCTCTCTGTCTAGTGTTGTCTTAGGTCTCTCTCTCTCTCTAGTCTAGTCTTCTCTCTCTCTGTCTAGTGTTGTCTTAGGTCTCTCTCTCTCTAGTGTTGTCTTAGTCTAGTGTTGTCTTAGGTCTCTCTCTCTCTGTCTAGTGTTGTCTTAGGTCTCTCTCTCTCTCTGTCTAGTGTTGTCTTAGGTCTCTCTCTCTCTCTGTCTAGTGTTGTCTTAGGTCTCTCTCTGTCTAGTGTTGTCTTAGGTCTCTCTCTCTGTCTAGTGTTGTCTTAGGTCTCTCTCTCTCTCTCTGTCTAGTGTTGTCTTAGGTCTCTCTCTCTCTGTCTAGTGTTGTCTTAGGTCTCTCTCTGTCTAGTGTTGTCTTAGGTCTCTCTCTCTGTCTAGTGTTGTCTTAGGTCTCTCTCTGTCTAGTGTTGTCTTAGGTCTCTCTCTCTCTCTGTCTAGTGTTGTCTTAGGTCTCTCTCTCTCTGTCTAGTGTTGTCTTAGGTCTCTCTCTCTCTCTGTCTAGTGTTGTCTTAGGTCTCTCTCTCTAGTGTTGTCTTAGGTCTCTCTCTCTGTCTAGTGTTGTCTTAGGTCTCTCTCTCTCTGTCTAGTGTTGTCTTAGGTCTCTCTCTCTGTCTAGTGTTGTCTTAGGTCTCTCTCTCTCTGTCTTGTCTTTAGTCTCTCTCTCTCTCTGTCTAGTGTTGTCTTAGGTCTCTCTCTGTCTAGTGTTGTCTTAGGTCTCTCTCTCTGTCTAGTGTTGTCTTAGGTCTCTCTCTCTCTGTCTAGTGTTGTCTTAGGTCTCTCTCTCTGTCTGTCTAGTGTTGTCTTAGGTCTCTCTCTCTGTCTAGTGTTGTCTTAGTCTCTCTCTCTCTGTCTAGTGTTGTCTTAGGTCTCTCTCTCTCTGTCTAGTGTTGTCTTAGGTCTCTCTCTCTCTGTCTAGTGTTGTCTTAGGTCTCTCTCTCTCTGTCTAGTGTTGTCTTAGGTCTCTCTCTCTCTGTCTAGTGTTGTCTTAGGTCTCTCTCTCTGTCTAGTGTTGTCTTAGGTCTCTCTCTCTGTCTAGTGTTGTCTTAGGTCTCTCTGTCTAGTGTTGTCTTAGGTCTCTCTCTCTCTGTCTAGTGTTGTCTTAGGTCTCTCTCTCTGTCTAGTGTTGTCTTAGGTCTCTCTCTCTCTCTCTGTCTAGTGTTGTCTTAGGTCTCTCTCTCTGTCTAGTGTTGTCTTAGGTCTCTCTCTCTCTCTCTCTCTGTCTAGTGTTGTCTTAGGTCTCTCTCTCTCTCTCTGTCTAGTGTTGTCTTAGGTCTCTCTCTCTGTCTAGTCTAGTGTCTGTGTTGTCTTAGGTCTCTCTCTCTCTGTCTAGGTCTTAGGTCTCTCTCTCTCTGTCTAGTGTTGTCTTAGGTCTCTCTCTCTCTCTCTCTGTCTAGTGTTGTCTTAGGTCTCTCTCTCTGTCTAGTGTTGTCTTAGGTCTCTCTCTCTCTGTCTAGTGTTGTCTTAGGTCTCTCTCTCTCTGTCTAGTGTTGTCTTAGGTCTCTCTCTCTCTCTGTCTAGTGTTGTCTTAGGTCTCTCTCTCTCTGTCTAGTGTTGTCTTAGGTCTCTCTCTCTGTCTAGTGTTGTCTTAGGTCTCTCTCTCTCTAGTGTTGTCTTAGGTCTCTCTCTCTCTGTCTAGTGTTGTCTTAGGTCTCTCTCTCTGTCTAGTGTTGTCTCTCTCTCTGTCTAGTGTTGTCTTAGGTCTCTCTCTCTCTGTCTAGTGTTGTCTTAGGTCTCTCTCTCTCTGTCTAGTGTTGTCTTAGGTCTCTTGTCTAGGTTGTCTTAGGTCTCTCTGTCTAGTGTTGTCTTAGGTCTCTCTCTCTGTCTAGTGTTGTCTTAGGTCTCTCTCTCTGTCTAGTGTTGTCTTAGGTCTCTCTCTCTGTCTAGTGTTGTCTTAGGTCTCTCTCTCTGTCTAGTGTTGTCTTAGGTCTCTCTCTCTGTCTAGTGTTGTCTTAGGTCTCTCTCTCTCTCTCTGTCTAGTGTTGTCTTAGGTCTCTCTCTCTGTCTAGTGTTGTCTTAGGTCTCTCTCTCTCTCTGTCTAGTGTTGTCTTAGGTCTCTCTCTCTCTCTCTGTCTAGTGTTGTCTTAGGTCTCTCTCTCTCTCTGTCTGTCTAGTGTTGTCTTAGGTCTCTCTCTCTCTGTCTAGTGTTGTCTTGTTGTCTTAGGTCTCTCTCTCTCTGTCTAGTGTTGTCTTAGGTCTCTCTCTCTCTGTCTAGTCTAGTGTTGTCTTAGGTCTCTCTCTCTCTGTCTAGTGTTGTCTTAGGTCTCTCTCTCTGTCTAGTGTTGTCTTAGGTCTCTCTCTCTCTCTCTGTCTAGTGTTGTCTTAGGTCTCTCTCTCTCTGTCTAGTGTTGTCTTAGGTCTCTCTCTCTCTGTCTAGTGTTGTCTTAGGTCTCTCTCTCTGTCTAGTGTTGTCTTAGGTCTCTCTCTCTCTCTGTCTAGTGTTGTCTTAGGTCTCTCTCTCTCTGTCTAGTGTTGTCTTAGGTCTCTCTCTCTCTGTCTAGTGTTGTCTTAGGTCTCTCTCTGTCTAGTGTTGTCTTAGGTCTCTCTCTCTCTCTGTCTAGTGTTGTCTTAGGTCTCTCTCTCTCTGTCTAGTGTTGTCTTAGGTCTCTCTCTCTCTGTCTAGTGTTGTCTTAGGTCTCTCTCTCTCTGTCTAGGTCTCTCTCTCTCTGTCTAGTGTTGTCTTAGGTCTCTCTCTCTCTGTCTAGTGTTGTCTTAGGTCTCTCTCTCTCTGTCTAGTGTTGTCTTAGGTCTCTCTCTCTCTGTCTAGTGTTGTCTTAGGTCTCTCTCTCTCTCTCTGTCTAGTGTTGTCTTAGGTCTCTCTCTCTGTCTAGTGTTGTCTTAGGTCTCTCTCTCTCTCTCTGTCTAGTGTTGTCTTAGGTCTCTCTCTCTGTCTAGTGTTGTCTTAGGTCTCTCTCTCTCTGTCTAGTGTTGTCTTAGGTCTCTCTCTCTCTCTCTCTGTCTAGTGTTGTCTTAGGTCTCTCTCTCTCTCTGTCTAGTGTTGTCTTAGGTCTCTCTCTCTCTCTCTCTCTGTCTAGTGTTGTCTTAGGTCTCTCTCTCTCTGTCTAGTGTTGTCTTAGGTCTCTCTCTCTGTCTAGTGTTGTCTTAGGTCTCTCTCTCTGTCTAGTGTTGTCTTAGGTCTCTCTCTCTGTCTAGTGTTGTCTTAGGTCTCTCTCTCTCTGTCTAGTGTTGTCTTAGGTCTCTCTCTCTCTGTCTAGTGTGTTGTCTTAGGTCTCTCTCTCTCTCTGTCTAGTGTTGTCTTAGGTCTCTCTCTCTGTCTAGTGTTGTCTTAGGTCTCTCTCTGTCTAGTGTTGTCTTAGGTCTCTCTCTCTCTCTCTGTCTAGTGTTGTCTTAGGTCTCTCTCTCTCTCTCTGTCTAGTGTTGTCTTAGGTCTCTCTCTCTCTCTGTCTAGTGTTGTCTTAGGTCTCTCTCTGTCTAGTGTTGTCTTAGGTCTCTCTCTCTCTGTCTAGTGTTGTCTTAGGTCTCTCTCTCTCTGTCTAGTGTTGTCTTAGTGTTGTCTCTCTGTCTCTTAGGTCTCTCTCTCTGTCTAGTGTTGTCTTAGGTCTCTCTCTCTCTCTGTCTAGTGTTGTCTTAGGTCTCTCTCTCTCTGTCTAGTGTTGTCTTAGGTCTCTCTCTCTCTCTGTCTAGTGTTGTCTTAGGTCTCTCTCTCTCTCTGTCTAGTGTTGTCTTAGGTCTCTCTCTCTCTCTGTCTAGTGTTGTCTTAGGTCTCTCTCTCTGTCTAGTGTTGTCTTAGGTCTCTTAGGTCTCTCTCTGTCTAGTGTTGTCTTAGGTCTCTCTCTCTCTCTCTTAGTCTAGTGTTGTCTTAGGTCTCTCTCTCTGTCTAGTGTTGTCTTAGGTCTCTCTCTCTCTGTCTAGTGTTGTCTTAGGTCTCTCTGTCTAGTGTTGTCTTAGGTCTCTCTCTCTCTGTCTAGTGTTGTCTTAGGTCTCTCTCTCTCTCTGTCTAGTGTTGTCTTAGGTCTCTCTCTCTCTGTCTAGTGTTGTCTTAGGTCTCTCTCTCTCTCTCTGTCTAGTGTTGTCTTAGGTCTCTCTCTCTCTCTCTGTCTAGTGTTGTCTTAGGTCTCTCTCTCTCTCTGTCTAGTGTTGTCTTAGGTCTCTCTCTCTCTCTCTGTCTAGTGTTGTCTTCTCTCTCTCTCTGTCTCTTAGGTCTCTCTCTCTCTCTGTCTAGTGTTGTCTTAGGTCTCTCTCTCTCTCTGTCTAGTGTTGTCTTAGGTCTCTCTCTCTCTCTCTCTGTCTAGTGTTGTCTTAGGTCTCTCTCTCTCTCTCTGTCTAGTGTTGTCTTAGGTCTCTCTCTCTCTCTCTAGTGTTGTCTTAGGTCTCTCTCTCTCTCTGTCTAGTGTTGTCTTAGGTCTCTCTCTCTCTCTCTCTGTCTAGTGTTGTCTTAGGTCTCTCTCTGTCTAGTGTTGTCTTAGGTCTCTCTCTCTGTCTAGTGTTGTCTTAGGTCTCTCTCTCTCTGTCTAGTGTTGTCTTAGGTCTCTCTCTCTCTGTCTAGTGTTGTCTTAGGTCTCTCTGTCTAGTGTTGTCTTGTTGTCTTAGGTCTCTCTCTCTCTCTGTCTAGTGTTGTCTTAGGTCTCTCTCTCTCTCTGTCTAGTGTTGTCTTAGGTCTCTCTCTCTCTCTGTCTAGTGTTGTCTTAGGTCTCTCTCTCTCTCTCTGTCTAGTGTTGTCTTAGGTCTCTCTCTCTGTCTAGTGTTGTCTTAGGTCTCTCTCTCTCTGTCTAGTGTTGTCTTAGGTCTCTCTCTCTCTGTCTCTAGTGTTGTCTTAGGTCTCTCTCTCTCTCTCTGTCTAGTGTTGTCTTAGGTCTCTCTCTCTCTCTCTCTGTCTAGTGTTGTCTTAGGTCTCTCTCTCTCTCTCTGTCTAGTGTTGTCTTAGGTCTCTCTCTCTCTCTCTGTCTAGTGTTGTCTTAGGTCTCTCTCTCTCTCTCTGTCTAGTGTTGTCTTAGGTCTCTCTCTCTCTCTCTGTCTAGTGTTGTCTTAGGTCTCTCTCTCTCTCTCTGTCTAGTGTTGTCTTAGGTCTCTCTCTCTCTGTCTAGTGTTGTCTTAGGTCTCTCTCTCTCTCTCTGTCTAGTGTTGTCTTAGGTCTCTCTCTCTCTCTCTGTCTAGTGTTGTCTTAGGTCTCTCTCTCTCTCTGTCTAGTGTTGTCTTAGTCTAGTGTCTTAGGTCTCTCTCTCTCTGTCTAGTGTTGTCTTCTCTGTCTAGTGTTGTCTCTAGGTCTCTCTCTCTCTGTCTAGTGTTGTCTTCTGGTCTCTCTCTCTCTCTGTCTAGTGTTGTCTTAGGTCTCTCTCTCTCTCTGTCTAGTGTTGTCTTAGGTCTCTCTCTCTCTCTGTCTAGTGTTGTCTTAGGTCTCTCTCTCTCTCTCTCTCTCTCTGTCTAGTGTTGTCTTAGGTCTCTCTCTCTCTGTCTGTCTAGTGTTGTCTTCTGTCTAGTGTTGTCTTAGGTCTCTCTCTCTCTGTCTAGTGTTGTCTTAGGTCTCTCTCTCTCTCTGTCTAGTGTTGTCTTAGGTATCTCTCTCTCTGTCTAGTGTTGTCTTAGGTATCTCTCTCTCTGTCTAGTGTTGTCTTAGGTCTCTCTCTCTCTGTCTAGTGTTGTCTTAGGTCTCTCTCTCTCTGTCTAGTGTTGTCTTAGGTCTCTCTCTGTCTAGTGTTGTCTTAGGTCTCTCTCTCTCTCTCTGTCTAGTGTTGTCTTGTGTCTAGTGTTGTCTTAGGTCTCTCTCTCTGTCTAGTGTTGTCTTAGGTCTCTCTCTCTCTCTCTGTCTAGTGTTGTCTTAGGTCTCTCTCTCTCTCTCTGTCTAGTGTTGTCTTAGGTCTCTCTCTCTGTCTGTCTAGTGTTGTCTTAGGTCTCTCTCTCTCTGTCTAGTGTTGTCTTAGGTCTCTCTCTCTCTCTCTCTGTCTAGTGTTGTCTTAGGTCTCTCTCTCTCTCTCTGTCTAGTGTTGTCTTAGGTCTCTCTCTCTCTCTCTGTCTAGTGTTGTCTTAGGTCTCTCTCTCTCTGTCTAGTGTTGTCTTAGGTCTCTCTCTCTCTGTCTAGTGTTGTCTTAGGTCTCTCTCTCTCTGTCTAGTGTTGTCTTAGGTCTCTCTCTCTCTCTGTCTAGGTTGTCTTAGGTCTCTCTCTCTCTGTCTAGTGTTGTCTTAGGTCTCTCTCTCTCTCTCTCTCTCTCTCTCTGTCTAGTGTTGTCTTAGGTCTCTCTCTCTGTCTAGTGTTGTCTTAGGTCTCTCTCTCTCTCTGTCTAGTGTTGTCTTAGGTCTCTCTCTCTGTCTAGTGTTGTCTTAGGTCTCTCTCTCTGTCTAGTGTTGTCTTAGTCTCTGTCTCTGTCTAGTGTTGTCTTAGGTCTCTCTCTCTGTCTAGTGTTGTCTTAGGTCTCTCTCTCTCTCTCTGTCTAGTGTTGTCTTAGGTCTCTCTCTCTCTCTCTGTCTAGTGTTGTCTTAGGTCTCTCTCTCTCTGTCTAGTGTTGTCTTAGGTCTCTCTCTCTCTCTGTCTAGTGTTGTCTTAGGTCTCTCTCTCTCTGTCTAGTGTTGTCTTAGGTCTCTCTCTCTCTCTCTGTCTAGTCTAGTGTTGTCTTCTAGGTCTCTCTCTCTCTCTGTCTAGTGTTGTCTTAGGTCTCTCTCTCTCTGTCTAGTGTTGTCTTAGGTCTCTCTCTCTCTGTCTAGTGTTGTCTTAGGTCTCTCTCTCTCTCTGTCTAGTGTTGTCTTAGGTCTCTCTCTCTGTCTAGTGTTGTCTTAGGTCTCTCTCTCTCTGTCTAGTGTTGTCTTAGGTCTCTGTCTAGTGTGTTGTCTTAGGTCTCTCTCTCTCTGTCTAGTGTTGTCTTAGGTCTCTCTCTCTCTGTCTAGTGTTGTCTTAGGTCTCTCTCTCTCTGTCTAGTGTTGTCTTAGGTCTCTCTCTCTCTGTCTAGTGTTGTCTTAGGTCTCTCTCTCTCTGTCTAGTGTTGTCTTAGGTCTCTCTCTCTCTGTCTAGTGTTGTCTTAGGTCTCTCTCTCTGTCTAGTGTTGTCTTAGGTCTCTCTCTCTCTGTCTAGTGTTGTCTTAGGTCTCTCTCTCTCTCTGTCTAGTGTTGTCTTAGGTCTCTCTCTCTCTGTCTAGTGTTGTCTTAGGTCTCTCTCTCTCTCTGTCTAGTGTTGTCTTAGGTCTCTCTCTCTCTCTCTGTCTAGTGTTGTCTTAGGTCTCTCTCTCTCTCTCTGTCTAGTGTTGTCTTAGGTCTCTCTCTCTCTGTCTAGTGTTGTCTTAGGTCTCTCTCTCTCTCTGTCTAGTGTTGTCTTAGGTCTCTCTCTCTCTGTCTAGTGTTGTCTTAGGTCTCTCTCTCTCTGTCTAGTGTTGTCTTAGGTCTCTCTCTCTCTGTCTCTCTGTCTAGTGTTGTCTTAGGTCTCTCTCTCTCTCTGTCTAGTGTTGTCTTAGGTCTCTCTCTCTCTCTGTGTTGTCTAGTGTTGTCTTAGGTCTCTCTCTCTCTCTGTCTAGTGTTGTCTTAGGTCTCTCTCTCTCTCTGTCTAGTGTTGTCTTAGGTCTCTCTCTCTCTCTGTCTAGTGTTGTCTTAGGTCTCTCTCTCTCTCTGTCTAGTGTTGTCTTAGGTCTCTCTGTCTAGTGTTGTCTTAGGTCTCTCTCTCTGTCTAGTGTTGTCTTAGGTCTCTCTCTCTCTGTCTAGTGTTGTCTTAGGTCTCTCTCTCTCTGTCTAGTGTTGTCTTAGGTCTCTCTCTGTCTAGTGTTGTCTCTCTGTCTAGTGTTGTCTTAGGTCTCTCTCTCTCTCTGTCTAGTGTTGTCTTAGGTCTCTCTCTCTCTCTCTGTCTAGTGTTGTCTTAGGTCTCTCTCTCTCTCTGTCTAGTGTTGTCTTAGGTCTCTCTCTCTCTCTGTCTAGTGTTGTCTTAGGTCTCTCTCTCTCTCTCTAGTCTTAGTGTTGTCTTGTTGTCTTAGGTCTCTCTCTCTCTCTGTCTAGTGTTGTCTTAGGTCTCTCTCTCTCTCTGTCTAGTGTTGTCTTAGGTCTCTCTCTCTCTCTGTCTAGTGTTGTCTTAGTCTCTGTTGTCTCCTCTCTCTGTCTAGTGTTGTCTTAGGTCTCTCTCTCTCTCTCTGTCTAGTGTTGTCTTAGGTCTCTCTCTCTGTCTAGTGTTGTCTTAGGTCTCTCTCTCTCTCTGTCTAGTGTTGTCTTAGGTCTCTCTCTCTCTCTGTCTAGTGTTGTCTTAGGTCTCTCTCTCTGTCTAGTGTTGTCTTAGGTCTCTCTCTCTCTGTCTAGTGTTGTCTTAGGTCTCTCTCTCTCTGTCTAGTGTTGTCTTAGGTCTCTCTCTCTCTGTCTAGTGTTGTCTTAGGTCTCTCTCTCTCTCTCTCTGTCTAGTGTTGTCTTAGGTCTCTCTCTCTCTCTGTCTAGTGTTGTCTTAGGTCTCTCTCTCTCTGTCTAGTGTTGTCTTAGGTCTCTCTCTCTAGTGTTGTCTCTCTCTGTCTAGTGTTGTCTTAGGTCTCTCTCTCTCTCTCTGTCTAGTGTTGTCTTAGGTCTCTCTCTCTGTCTAGTGTTGTCTTAGGTCTCTCTCTCTCTGTCTAGTGTTGTCTTAGGTCTCTCTCTGTCTAGTGTTGTCTTAGGTCTCTCTCTCTCTAGTGTTGTCTTAGGTCTCTCTCTCTCTGTCTAGTGTTGTCTTAGGTCTCTCTCTCTCTGTCTAGTGTTGTCTTAGGTCTCTCTCTCTCTCTGTCTAGTGTTGTCTTAGGTCTCTCTCTCTCTCTGTCTAGTGTTGTCTTAGGTCTCTCTCTCTCTCTCTGTCTAGTGTTGTCTTAGGTCTCTCTCTCTCTCTCTGTCTAGTGTTGTCTTAGGTCTCTCTCTCTCTCTGTCTAGTGTTGTCTTAGGTCTCTCTCTCTCTCTGTGTCTAGTGTTGTCTTAGGTCTCTCTCTCTCTCTCTCTGTCTAGTGTTGTCTTAGGTCTCTCTCTCTCTCTGTTGTCTAGTGTTGTCTTAGGTCTCTCTCTCTAGTGTTGTCTTAGGTCTCTCTCTCTCTGTCTAGTGTTGTCTTAGGTCTCTCTCTCTCTCTCTGTCTAGTGTTGTCTTAGGTCTCTCTCTCTCTCTGTCTAGTGTTGTCTTAGGTCTCTCTCTCTCTGTCTAGTGTTGTCTTAGGTCTCTCTCTCTCTCTGTCTAGTGTTGTCTTAGGTCTCTCTCTGTTGTCTGTCTAGTGTTGTCTTAGGTCTCTCTCTCTCTCTGTCTAGTGTTGTCTTAGGTCTCTCTCTCTCTCTCTGTCTAGTGTTGTCTTAGGTCTCTCTCTCTCTCTGTCTAGTGTTGTCTTAGGTCTCTCTCTCTCTCTCTGTCTAGTGTTGTCTTAGGTCTCTCTCTCTCTGTCTAGTGTTGTCTTAGGTCTCTCTCTCTCTGTCTAGTGTTGTCTTAGGTCTCTCTCTCTCTGTCTAGTGTTGTCTTAGGTCTCTCTCTCTCTAGTGTTGTCTTAGTGTTGTCTTAGTCTAGTGTTGTCTCTCTCTCTCTCTCTGTCTAGTGTTGTCTTAGGTCTCTCTCTCTCTGTCTAGTGTTGTCTTAGGTCTCTCTCTCTCTCTGTCTAGTGTTGTCTTAGGTCTCTCTCTCTGTCTAGTGTTGTCTTAGGTCTCTCTCTCTCTGTCTAGTGTTGTCTTAGGTCTCTCTCTCTGTCTAGTGTTGTCTTAGGTCTCTCTCTCTCTCTCTGTCTAGTGTTGTCTTAGGTCTCTCTCTCTCTGTCTAGTGTTGTCTTAGGTCTCTCTCTCTCTGTCTAGTGTTGTCTTAGGTCTCTCTCTCTCTCTCTGTCTAGTGTTGTCTTAGGTCTCTCTCTCTGTCTAGTGTTGTCTTAGGTCTCTCTCTCTCTGTCTAGTGTTGTCTTAGGTCTCTCTCTCTGTCTCTGTCTAGTGTTGTCTTAGGTCTCTCTCTCTCTGTCTAGTGTTGTCTTAGGTCTCTCTCTCTGTCTAGTGTTGTCTTAGGTCTCTCTCTCTCTGTCTAGTGTTGTCTTAGGTCTCTCTCTCTCTGTCTAGTGTTGTCTTAGGTCTCTCTCTCTCTCTGTCTGTCTAGTGTTGTCTTAGGTCTCTCTCTCTCTCTCTGTCTAGTGTTGTCTTAGGTCTCTCTCTCTCTCTGTCTAGTGTTGTCTTAGGTCTGTCTAGTGTTCTCTGTCTAGTGTTGTCTTAGGTCTCTCTCTCTCTCTGTCTAGTGTTGTCTTAGGTCTCTCTAGTGTTGTCTCTCTCTGTCTAGTGTTGTCTTAGGTCTCTCTCTCTCTGTCTAGTGTTGTCTTAGTGTTGTCTTCTAGTGTTGTCTCTCTCTCTCTCTGTCTAGTGTTGTCTTAGGTCTCTCTCTCTCTCTCTGTCTAGTGTTGTCTTAGGTCTCTCTCTCTCTGTCTAGTGTTGTCTTAGGTCTCTCTGTCTAGTGTTGTCTTAGGTCTCTCTCTCTCTCTCTGTCTAGTGTTGTCTTAGGTCTCTCTCTCTCTCTGTCTAGTGTTGTCTTAGGTCTCTCTCTCTCTCTCTGTCTAGTGTTGTCTTAGGTCTCTCTCTCTCTCTGTCTAGTGTTGTCTTAGGTCTCTCTCTCTCTCTGTCTAGTGTTGTCTTAGGTCTCTCTCTCTGTCTAGTGTTGTCTTAGGTGTCTCTCTCTCTCTCTCTCTGTCTAGTGTTGTCTTAGGTCTCTCTCTCTCTGTCTAGTGTTGTCTTAGGTCTCTCTCTCTCTGTCTAGTGTTGTCTTAGGTCTCTCTCTCTCTGTCTAGTGTTGTCTTAGGTCTCTCTCTCTCTCTCTGTCTAGTGTTGTCTTAGGTCTCTCTCTCTCTCTCTGTCTAGTGTTGTCTTAGGTCTCTCTCTCTCTCTGTCTAGTGTTGTCTTAGGTCTCTCTCTCTCTGTCTAGTGTTGTCTTAGGTCTCTCTCTCTCTGTCTAGTGTTGTCTTAGGTCTCTCTCTCTCTCTCTGTCTAGTGTTGTCTTAGGTCTCTCTCTCTCTCTGTCTAGTGTTGTCTTAGGTCTCTCTCTCTCTGTCTAGTGTTGTCTTAGGTCTCTCTCTCTCTCTGTCTAGTGTTGTCTTAGGTCTCTTAGGTCTCTCTCTCTGTCTAGTGTTGTCTTAGGTCTCTCTCTCTCTCTGTCTAGTGTTGTCTTAGGTCTCTCTCTCTCTCTGTCTAGTGTTGTCTTAGGTCTCTCTCTCTCTGTCTAGTGTTGTCTTAGGTCTCTCTCTCTCTCTGTCTAGTGTTGTCTTAGGTCTCTCTCTCTCTCTGTCTAGTGTTGTCTTAGGTCTCTCTCTCTCTCTGTCTAGTGTTGTCTTAGGTCTCTCTCTCTCTGTCTAGTGTTGTCTTAGGTCTCTCTCTCTCTCTCTCTGTCTAGTGTTGTCTTAGGTCTCTCTCTCTCTCTGTCTAGTGTTGTCTTAGGTCTCTCTCTCTCTGTCTAGTGTTGTCTTCGGTCTCCCAGGTGGACGGTAGTCATGACTCCCTGTGTTTTCTATCCAGGTGGACAGTAAGGGAGTGGTGAAGCAGTACCTTCCCAGACACGGTCAGACGATGCTGGACAAGCTGAACCAGCAGCGCCTCAACAACCAGTTCTGTGACATCACGCTGCTGATCGAGGGGGAGGAGCACAGGGCCCACAAGGCTGTGCTGGCCGCCTGCAGCGACTACTTTAATGAGCTGTTTATAGAGAAGGGAGCTGTGTCCAGTCACGAAGCGGTGGTCGACCTCTCAGGTGAGACGTGGAGAAGGTGAGGACGTCTGATAAATGACTCCATTGTAAAGGAACCTTTTCGTCTCATGGACTCCAGACCGCTGGAGGATGAATCGGGGGTACAAGTCTGTCGAGAGTAGTTATCAGAACAGCAGGAAAAAGGGTCAACGTCCTGTGGCCGTATAGGTCCTGAGTTATAAAACGGTTGGATGATGTTTCCCTGTCATCATCATCATCTTACTGAGGTGGTTTGGTCAGAGGAATAACCCGTTTCTCTCTCTCTCAGGTTTCAGCAGGGTCAGTTTCCTCCCCCTGCTAGAGTTTGCATACACCTCCAACCTCTGCTTCAACTTCTGTGTGATGGCCGACGTTGCCACGCTGGCCCGACACCTCCTGATGGCCGAGGTCCTTCAGATCTGTGAGTCCGTCCACAAGAAGGTGGAGGAGCAGAAGCTGATGGTCTACCAGCAAGGAGACATCCACACGGTGGTGACCAGCCAGCCTGCACCCCAACAGGCCCCGAATGAAGACCCTGGGGCCTACATTATGACCATCGGCAGCGACGGCCATGCCGTGGTGACTCATACTGGGCTAGCTGGAGCAGGGGAGGACCTGGACTCCCTGGCTGTCATGGAAACCACAACAGAGTCCTTCAGAGGGGATCTGACGTCTGTAGTCACCCAGGCTCTGGGAGGTGAACCAGGGGAGACTATGACCGTGGTTGGGGAGGCAGGGTCAGAGACGGTGACTCTAGTCACCCACAGCGGCCAGGCCCGGGTAGGCGAGTCGGTCACCCTCTTCTCCCCTACTGGAGAGACCGAGACCATGACGGTCGTGACCCACAGCGGCCAGGCCCGGGTAGGCGAGTCGGTCACCCTCTTCTCCCCTACTGGAGAGACCGAGACCATGACGGTGGTCACCCACAGCGGCCAGGCCGGAGCCAATGAGTCCCTGGCCGTGGTGTCAGCCTGTCTGGCCCTGGAGCAACAGCAGCATGATGAAGGGGACGAGGGGGACTCCCTCTCCATGGAGCCGGGGGCCTTCCTCATCAGCGTGGACCCAGGGAAGGTGGCCCCTACTGAGGTTGTCCATCTGGCTGTAGAGCCACCTGTAGTCCAGGTGGATCCAGCACCCCAGGAGGAGGAGACGTCGGCGCCCCAGGAGGAGGAGACGTCGGTGCCCCAGGAGGAGGAGACGTCGGCGCCCCAGGAGGAGGAGACGTCGGCGCCCCAGGAGGAGGAGACGTCGGCGCCCCAGGAGGAGGAGACCCCCGCTGCTCCCCAGCCCCCCAAGAGGAAGAGAGGACGTCCTGCCAAGGTGAAGCATGAGGTGATCGAGGAGCCAGAGTCTCCTGTCGAGGAGGAGGTGGTGGTGGAGGTGCCAGAGCCGGTCTCTACTCTTGCAGAGGAGGTTCAGAGGACCCATGACCCCTATAAGAGACGCCTCCGTCAGCGCTCCATGGGGGAGGGGGGGTACGTCAGGCTACACATGGGGCTGGAGGAGGACAAAGAGGACAAGAAGGGAGCCCAGACCCCACAGCGCCCCAGCACCCCCAAGGTAGGCTATAGACAAACACCTGAACAGAATCACAGTCACTATAGATTCATGCATGGATAATACATCAGTCTTTGCGCTTGTGTCTGTCTCTCGCTCTCTTTTGCTCGCTCTCTCTCTCGTAGAGTAATAGTGAAGACATCAAAACTATGAAATAACACATGGAATCATGTAGTAACCAAAACATATATTTGAGATTCTTCAAAGTAGCCACCCTTTGCCTTGATGACAGCTTTGCACTCTCTTGGCATTCTCTCAGCCAGCTTAATGAGGAATGCTTTTCCAACAGTATTTGAGGAGTTCCCACATATGCTGAGCACTTGTTGGCTGCTTTTCCTTCACTCTGCGGTCCGACTCATCCCAAACCATCTCAATTGGGTTGAGGTCAGGTGATTGTGGAGGCCAGGTCATCTGATGCAGCAGTCCATCACTCTCCTTCTTGGTCAAATAGCCCTTACACAGCCTGGAGGTGTGTTGAGTCATTGTCCTATTGAAAAACAAATGATAGTCCCACTAAGCACAAACCAGATGGGATGGTGTATGGCTGCAGAATGCTGTGGTAGCCATGGTGGTTAAGTGTGCCTTAAATTCTAAATAAATCACTGTCAGTGTCACCAGCAAAGAACCATCACACCTCCTCCTCCATGCTTCACGGTGGGAACCACACGTGCTCAGATTTGGACTCATCAGACCAAAGGACATGTCCATTGATTGTGTTTCTTGGCCAAAGCAAGTCTCTTCTTATTATTATTCTGAGGTTGGTATCTCTAATGAAGTTATCCTCTGCAGCAGAGGTAACTCTGGGTCTTCCGTTCTGTGGCGGTCCTCCTGAGAGCCAGTTTCATCATAGTGCTTGATGGTTTTTTGCGACTGCACTTGAAGAAACTATCGAAGTTCTTGTAATTTTCCGTATTGACTGACCTTCATGTCATGAAGGACTGTCGTTTCTCTTTGCTTATTTGAGCTGTTCTTGTCATAATATGGACTTGGTCTTTTACCAATTAGGGCTATCTTCTGTATACCACCCCCTTACCTTGTTACAACACAACTGATTGGCTCAAATGCAGGTAACCTCTTAGAGCCCCCCATCCCGGATCCGGGATCGTGACTACAGCCTCAAGCTCATTACCATAACGCAACGTTAACGATTTCTAAAAATCGCAAATGAAATGAAATAAATATGCCTGCTCTCAAGCCTTTTCTTAACAACACTGTCATCTCAGATTTTCAAAATATGCTTTTGAACCAGAGAAAATCAATCATTTGTGTAAGAGTGTTGATGGCTAGCTTAGCATTTAGCGTATATATACAACATATTCACAAAAACCAGCAAAGGAATCAAATAAAATAATTTACCTTTGAAGAACTTCAGATGTTTCAATGAGGAGACTCTCAGTTACATAGCAGATGTCCAGTTTTTCCTGAAAGATTCTTTGTGTATGTGTATTGTGGACACATCGCTCCGTTTTGTAACTACACATTTGGCTACCGAAACTAACTGAAAATTCAGTCACCTAAACGTCGAACTTTTTTCCGAATTAACTCCATAATATCGACTGAAACATGGCAAACGTTGTTTGAATCAATCCTCAAGGTGTTTTGTCATATATCTCTTCATTGAAATGCCATTCGTGGAAGCATGCTTTCTTCTCAGAATCCCATGGAAAAATACCAGCAGCTGAGTTTTGCGCACCAATTTCCACGCAGGACACCGTGCGGACACTTGGCAAATGTAGTCTATTATGGTCAATCTTCCAATGATATGCCTGCAAATACGTCACAATGCTCCAGACCCCTTGGGGAAACGATAGAAAGGGTAGGCTCATTCCTGTCGCATTCACAGCCATATAAGGAGATAATGGAAAACGTAGCTTCAGAAATCCTGTTCATTTCCTGGTTGCAGAAACATCTTGGTTTTGCCTGAAGCTTTTGTTCTAGGGCACTCACAGTGAAAATCTTTGCAGTTCTGGAAACGTCAGAGTGTTTTCTTTCCAAAGCTATCAATTCCATGCATAGTCGAGCATCTTTTCGTGACAAAATATTGCGCTTAAAACGGGCACGTCTTTTTATCCAAAAATGAAATACTGCCCCTAGAGTCTTAAGAGGTTTTAAGGAAAGAAATTTGACAGATTAAGTTATAACAAGGCACACCTGTTAATTGAAATGCATTCCAGGTGACTACCTCATGAAGCTGGTTGAGAGAATGCCAAGAGTGTGCAAAGCTGTCATCAAGGCAAAAGGTGGCTACTTTGAAGAAACTCTAATATAAAATATATTTAGATTTGTTTAACACTGTTTTGGTTACTACATGATTCCATATGTGTTATTTCATAGTGTTGATGTCTTCACTATTACTCTACAAGGTAGAGAATAATTGGGGCTACACATTTTTAATTAATTAAAATTAAAACTAACCCTTGAATGAGTAGGTGTGTCCAAACTTAACTTTTGACTGGTTGTGTGTGTGTGTGTTACCATCCTAACTGTTCTGTATCTCTTTTTTCCAAACCCCAACACCCTCAAGAAGAGGGGTAGACCCGCCAAGAGGCACGTTGAAGAGATGGAAGCTGCTGTGGCCGGTATGGAGAATGTTGTCCAGGCAGAGACTGAGGGCGTCCAATCACCAGACGGCATTCTATATGGAGCACCTATCACAGAGCAGCCCGTGGGGCAGGGGCCAGAGCCGGGTCAAGGCCCCGCGCAGCCAGATGGAGGGAGTGAGGTGGAGGGAGAACACGCCTGTTCAGAGTGTGGACTGTCGTTTCACAGGCGCTATGCGCTCATCATGCACACGCTCAAACACGAGAAGACCCGAGGATACAAGTGTACTGTACGTATGTATGATGTCAGTTGGTCCTTTTGTGGCAGGGCTGAAATGCAGTGGAAATGTTTTTCAACTTTTGGCCACAACTGTAGATGTTATAGTGTTGTCTCCAGGGTTCCCCTACAGGCAGCCACCTCTCTTTAGAGATGATGTAGCTCTGAGTGAACATAGATGTTATAGGATGTATCTGAGTGAACAGAGATTTATAGTGTTGTCTCCAGGGTTCCCCTAGGCAGCCACAGAGATGTTATGTTAGGCAGCCACCTCTCTTTAGATGTGATGTAGCTGTCTCTCTTTAGAGATGATGTAGCTCTGAGTGAACAGAGATGTTATAGTGTTGTCTCCAGGGTTCCCCTACAGGCGAGCCACCTTTAGAGATGATGTAGCTCTGAGTGAACAGAGATGTTATAGTGTTGTCTCCAGGCAGCCACCTCTCTTTAGAGATGATGTAGCTCTGAGTGAACAGAGATGTTATAGTGTTGTCTCCAGGGTTCCCCTACAGGCAGCCACCTCTCTTTAGAGATGATGTATCTGAGCTGTTATAGTGTTGTCTCCAGGCAGCCACCTGAGTGAACAGAGATGTTATAGTGTTGTCTCCAGGGTTCCCAGAGATGTTATAGTGTTGTCAGGCGGCCACCTCTCTTTAGAGATGATGTAGCTCTGAGTGAACAGAGATGTTATAGTGTTGTCTCCAGGGTTCCCCTACAGGCGGCCACCTCTCTTTAGAGATGATGTAGCTCTGAGATGAACAGAGATGTTATAGTGTTGTCTCCAGGGTTCCCCAGGCAGCCACCTACAGGCAGAGATGTTATAGTGTTGTCCACCTCTCTTTAGAGATGATGTAGCTCTGAGTGAACAGAGATGTTATAGTGTTGTCTCCAGGGTTCCCTACAGGCTCTGAGAACAGAGATGATGTAGCTCTGAGTGAACAGAGATGTTATAGTGTTGTCTCCTCTGAGTGAACAGAGATGTTATAGTGTTGTCTCCAGGGTTCCCCTACAGGCGCCACCTCTCTTTAGAGATGATGTTGTCTCCAGCTCTGAGATGAACAGAACAGAGATGTTATAGTGTTGTCTCCAGGCGGCCACAGGCTCTCTTTAGAGATGATGTAGCTCTGAGTGAACAGAGATGTTATAGTGTTGTCTCCAGGGTTCCCCTACAGGTGGCCTGCGGGTGATTTTATTTGGCCCCCCAAGTTTTCTGAGCGGGATAAAAGAGGTGTGTATATATATATATATATATGACGATAACAAAAAATGTTTTTATATATATATATAGGTTTAAAACATTTATATGAACATTTTTATATATTTATATTTTATACATAAACCTTTATTTGATAAAAAAAATATTAATTTGTATATATGTAAAATATCTGTGTGTATTTATAAACAGATTTTATATATACAAATTCATATTTTTTGATAAAAGGTTTATACATAAACCTTTTTTTCATCAAAAAATATGAATTTGTATATATATATATACACACAAATTCTTATTGGCTGATATATTATATTTATATAATCTCTTATATATTATATTTATATATATTATATTTATAAATATATATATAATATATATATATATATATACAGTAATGAGATGTAATATTACGGAGGGCAGTAATTGGTTCGTTTACACCATGGAGCTCTCAATGACTTATGTACAGTAACACCATCACATCCTTACCCCAGGTAGTCTTTCATTCGCGTTGGAAACAGGCCTTGGTTGATAACGTTATCTTTGTGATACTAGCTAGACCCCTTCCTAATATTGAGTTTGAAACCTCCCTTTTGCCCTCAGAACAGCCTCAATTCGTCACTCAGGGTATGTGATCGTATACAAACGTAAGCAAGGTTTGAAATTATTATGTTTTGGGCTTTTCGCATTAAATTCTCAGTTTAACAAATTATTTGTAATTATGTTCTCCCCACCCGACCATCCGCTCGAGTCAAATTGGTCCCGCGGCTGAATCTAGTTGACGATCCCTGCTGTGTGGTCTCACCAGACTGCAATGCTGACTACACTTCTTCTTTCTCTAGTTATGTAACAAGGAGTTTCAGTACGCTGCCTCTCTGAGGGCCCATCTGGCCAGACACAAGCACCAGAAGAGTCAGAGGCCGACCCTGGTCAGGGTCCCCAACCCCACGGCGAGGAGGGCCTCGAGGTGGACGGCAGGACCAAGGGACGCACCAAGAGAGAGTTTGTCTGTGACATCTGTGGAAAGACTCTCCCTAAGCTGTACTCTCTGAGGATCCACATGCTCAACCACACTGGTCAGTCAACCCCAGCTCTCAGGTGGTAAAGCGCCTGTTTAAATCTGTTGTTGTTATCACGTTAAGCTTTCCCGAAATCAGCATTTTCAAAACCCAAACCATCAAAAGAACATCTGTTTTTAAACCATTTCGTCTGGGCTTTAATAATAATGTTTTGTTGATGAGGGAATTTTCTTATGTTTACTATCAAAATACTGCAGCTACATTTCCTAATGTTTCAACTTAATCTTAAAATTAATCTTGCCTTTTAATTTAGTTACTTTTCTCTGGTAGTTTTACTATCATCTCTTCCTCTCTGCTATTGGTCAGAGCGAGGTCAGCTGATCGAATGCCTGTTTGTGAACGCGGGAATTTGATTGGTCTGACGACGAGAGCGAAGGTTTCTCGTCTGATTGGAGAAACTCAACCCTGAAGCACAAACTTAGTCTGAAGTCGAGCAGAAATTACAATGAGAAACATTTTACATCTGCGTTTACGCAATGCAGCAAGATCGTTAAATATATTTGTTTCTGTGTGAGAAATGTAGAATTCTGCGTTGACGTGGCCTCTTATTATTATTGATTTTAAGGATTCTATTCTATGGCGGGTTATAGGCTTCTGGCCTTTTAAAGGCAATGTTCCTGCAATCACAGAAAACAGCATATATCACCTCAATTTGAAGTTGCCTTTTTAAAGCGGTAAGGCCTATTAGCTGGGTTGTGAATCCTTAATGTCAATAAAGCAGTCATGCCTATTAGCCGGTGTTGGGATTGAATCCTAGCCTTGATATTGTTATTCTAATTGTTGTTGTTTCCACAGGGGTACGGCCCCACTCCTGCAGGGTCTGTGGGAAGACCTTCGCTCATAAACACAGCCTGAAGATGCACAGAGCTCTACATGACGCTGCTAAACAGTTCCACTGCCTGCTCTGTGACAAGTCCTTTGTTAGTAAGAGAAGTCTGGAGGAACACACCAGTATTCACACAGGTACAGCATTATCCTCAGACACCAGTATTCACACAGGTACAGCATTATCCTCAGACACCAGTATTCATACAGGTACAACATTATCCTCAGACACCAGTATTCATACAGGTACAACATTATCCTCAGACACCGGTATTCATACAGGTACAACATTATCCTCAGACACCGGTATTCACACAGGTACAGCATTATCCTCAGACACCAGTATTCACACAGGTACAGCATTATCCTCAAGACACCAGTATTCACACAGGTACAACATTATCCTCAGACACCAGTATTCACACAGGTACAACATTATCCTCAGACACCAGTATTCACACAGGTACAACATTATCCTCAGACACCAGTATTCACACAGGTACAACATTATCCTCAGACACCGGTATTCACACAGGTACAGCATTATCCTCAGACACCAGTATTCACACAGGTACAACATTATCCTCAGACACCAGTATTCACACAGACAGCAGTACAGGTACATTATCCTCAGACACCAGGTACAACATATTCACACAGGTACAACATTATCCTCAGACACCAGTATTCACACAGGTACAACATTATCCTCAGACACCGGTATTCACACAGGTACAACATTATCCTCAGACACCGGTATTCACACAGGTACAGAATTATCCTCAGACACCAGTATTCACACAGGTACAACATTATCCTCAGACAGCAGTATTCACACAGGTACAACATTATCCCCAAGACACCAGTATTCACACAGGTACAACATTATCCTCAGACAGCAGTATTCACACAGGTACAACATTATCCCCAAGACACCAGTATTCACACAGGTACAACATTATCCCCAAGACACCAGTATTCACACAGGTACAACATTATCCTCAGACACCAGTATTCACACAGGTACAACATTATCCTCAGACACCAGTATTCACACAGGTACAACATTATCCTCAGACACCAGTATTCACACAGGTACAACATTATCCTCAGACACCAGTATTCACACAGGTACAACATTATCCTCAGACACCAGTATTCACACAGGTACAACATTATCCTCAGACAGCAGATTCACACAGGTACATTATCAGACACAGGTACAATACAACATTATCCTCAGACACCAGTATTCACACAGGTACAATTATCAGACACCAGTATTCACACAGGTACAACAGACACCAGTATTCACACAGGTACAATACAACATTATCCTCAGACACCAGTATTCACACAGGTACAATACAACATTATCCTCACACCAACATTCACACAGGTACAATACAACATTATCCTCAGACACCAGTATTCACACAGGTACAACATTATCCCCAAGACACCAGTATTCACACAGGTACAACATTATCCTCGGACACCAGTATTCACACAGGTACAACATTATCCTCAAGACACCAGTATTCACACAGGTACAACATTATCCTCAAGACACCAGTATTCACACAGGTACAACATTATCCTCAAGACACCAGTATTCGCACAGGTACAACATTATCCTCAGACACCAGTATTCACACAGGTACAACATTATCCTCAGACACCAGTATTCACACAGGTACAACATTATCCTCAGACACCAGTATTCACACAGGCACAACATTATCCTCAGACACCAGTATTCACACAGGTACAACATTATTCTCAGACACCAGTATTCGCACAGGTACAACATTATCCCCAAGACACCAGTATTCACACATGTACAACATTATCCTCGGATGTCTGTATTCACAAATGTCTGGTAATATCTCTGTTAAATGGGTACAACAAATTATCCTCAGACACCAGTATTCACACAGGTACAACATTATCCTCAGACACCAGTATTCACATCGGTACAACATTATCCTCAGAAATCTCAGCAGTATTCACACAGTCTGTACAAAATGTCTGGTTATCCTCAAATGTCTGGTACCAGTATTCTGGTAATATCTCAAATGGTACAACAAATGTTATCCTCGGACACCAGTCTGGTATTCACAAATGGTACAAATGTCATTATCCTGCAAATGACACTCTGTTAAATGTCATTCAAATGTCACAGGTAATATCAATACTGGTAACAAATGTATCCTCTGGTAGACAAATGTCTGGTAATATCTCTGTTAAATGTCTGGTAATATCAAATGTCTGTAATATCAATATCAAATGTCTGGTAATATCTCTGTTAAATTAATATCCTGTTAAATGTCTGACACCAGTATTCACTGGTACAGTTAAATGTCTGGTAATATACAACATTATCTGGTAATATCTCAGAAATGTCTGGTACCTGTAAATGTCTGGTACAGGTTAAATGTCTGGTAATACAAATGTCATTATCCTCAGACACCAAATGTCATTCAAATGTCTGGTAATATCACAGGTTAAATGTCAATATCAACTGTTAAATCCTCAGACAAATGTCTGTATATCAAATGTCTGGTACTCTGTTAAATGTCTGAGCTCTGTTAAATGAGCTATCTCTGTTAAATGTCTCAGAAATGTCTGGTAATATCTCTGTTAAATGTCTGGTAATATCTCTGTTAAATGCCTGGTAATATCTCTGTTAAATGTCTGTTAAATGGCCTGTTAAATGAGGCATCCAAATGCCATGTTAAATGCTGGTAATATCTCTGTTAAATGAGCCAGTATCTCTGTTAAATGTCTGGTAATATCTCTGTTAAATGCCTGGTAATATCTCTGTTAAATGTCTGGCAATATCTCTGGTAATATCTCTGTTAAATGAAATCTCTGTTAAATGTGTAATATCTAAATGTCCTCAATCTCTAGGAACACCTTGCTCTCTGGCGAATATAAATGGGTAATATCTCTGTTAAATCATACTGGTAATATCTCTGTTAAATGCCTCAATACAGAAAATCCTGGTTTGGTGTTAAATCTAGGTATATCTCTGGTAATATCTCTGTTAAATGTCTGGTAATATCTCTGTTAAATGTCTGGTAATATCTCTGTTAAATGTCTGGTAATATCCCTGGTAATATGTTAAATGTCTGGTAATATCTCTGTTAAATGCCTGTTAAATGCCTGGTAATATCTCTGTTAAAATGTCTGGTAATATCTCTGGTAAATGTTAAATGCCTGGTAATATCTCTGTTAAATGTCTAATATCTCTGTTAAATGTCTGTCTGTAATATCTCTGTTAAATGTCTGGTAATATCTCTGTTAAATGTCTGGTAATATCTCTGTTAAATGTCTGTAAATCTGGTAATATCTCTGTTAAATGCTCTGTTAAATGTCTGGTAATATCTCTGGTGTTAAATGCCTGGTAATATCTCTGTTAAATGTAAATGTCTGTTAAATGCCTGGTAATATCTCTGTTAAATGTCTGGTAATATCTCTGTTAAATGTCTGGTATTATCTCTGTTAATAGTCTGGTAATATCTCTGTTAAATGTCTGGTAATATCTCTGTTAATATCTCTGTTAAATGTCTGGTAATATCTCTGGTAATATCTCTGTTAAATGCCTGGTAATATCTCTGTTAAATGTCTGGTAATATCCCTGTTAAATGTCTGGTAATATCTCTGTTAAATGTCTGGTAATATCTCTGGTAAATGCCTGGTAATATCCCTGTTAAATGCCTGGTAATATCTCTGTTAAATGTCTGGTAATATCTCTGGTTAAATGTCTGGTAATATCTCTGTTAAATGTCTTCCAGGTGAATCTAAGTATCTCTGTACCCAGTGTGGAAGGTCGTTCCACCGAGCCTCTGGTCTGAGTAAACACATTAAGAGACACCAGCCCAGACCTGAAGTACGCGGATTCCCCTGTAGTCAGTAAGGAACCTGCTTCTCTCTTCTCATACATTCATTTGGATAAAGTAGGTTTGTGTGTGTGTGTGTGTGTGTGTGTGTGTGCGTGTGCTCATTCCTGCCGTATTTCTCTCTGTCAGCTGTTTATTTGAGGTGTGTGAGAAATATTGCCTGTGGTATTTCTCTCTAATGCTAGCACCTGCTCTTTCCATGGTATAGACCTGACCAGGTGAATCCTGATGGAAGCTATTGTTAAATCAGCTTCAATCAGTGTAAATTAAGATGAAACTGACCCAATGATGAAGACATTAGGAACACCTGACTCTTTCCATGACCCAATGTATAGACCCCAATGACCGTATGCTACTGACCCAATGAAAGACGAGGCGTATCCTGACCCAATGGAAGCTGTGATCTCTTATTGAGGTCACTTGTTAAATCAGCTTCAATCAGTGTAAATTAAGATGAAGATGATGAAGCGTATGCTACTGACCCAATGATGAAGACGAGGCGTGCTATGCTGACTGCTACTGACTCAATGATGACTCAATGATGAAGACGAGGCGTATGCTACTGACCCAATGATGAAGACGAGGCGTATGCTACTGACCCAATGATGAAGACGAGGCGTATGCTACTGACCAAATGATGAAGACCCAATGATGAAGACGAGGCGTATGCTACTGCTACTGACTCAATGATGAAGACGAGGCGTATGCTACTGACCCAATGATGAAGACGAGGCGTATGCTACTCACCCAATGATGAAGACGAGGCGTATGTGCAGGTGGCAATAATAATATTCCTTCAACTAAGTTGAGAATTAAGAACTAAAAGACAGATTCGTTTTTTCATTCTCTTTGAAAGCAGTAGCCAATTGCTTTCCAAGCTATGTTTTCCTGCAATTGTAGTTTGAAATACAGCGATATGCCTGGCTGGGCCTGTTTCATTGACATTCGCAACTCTACGATCATCTATTTGGTAGCCTGTTTAGGTTTTCCGGAATATTTTCCGTACGATTTAATTCTAATCTTTGGTTTAACTAGAGTACGATTGGCTAAATAAAAACCAACAATACTACAACGGGCCAATGGAAATGGAATATTGTGAATGATTCAAGAAAATTAGCCTATTTTGTTTGTGTATTTGCTAGGGCATCTGAATAACATTTTATACATGGACAATCATTTCACATAGCGTAGTTTATTTTAACATCTAAAAGGCTATAAATATATTACACGTTATAAAAATATAAATGCAACAGATGTTTACTGAGTTACAGTTCATATAAGGAAATCAGACAATTTACATAAATTCATTGGGCCCTAATCTATGGATTTCACATGACTGGGAATACAGATATACATCTGTTGGTCACAGATACCTTAGAAAAAAGGTAGGGGAGTGGATCAGAAAACCAGTCAGTATCTGGTGTGGATCAGAAAACCAGTCAGTATCTGGTGTGGATCAGAAAACCAGTCAGTATCTGGTGTGGATCAGAAAACCAGTCAGTATCTGGTGTGGATCAGAAAAGTCAGTATCTGGTCAGAAAACCAGTCAGTATCTGGTGTGGATCAGGTCATCTGGTGTGGAGAAAACCAGTCAGTATCTGGTGTGGATCAGAAAACCAGTCAGTATCTGGTGTGGATCAGAAAACCAGTCAGTATCTGGTGTGGATCAGAAAACCAGTCAGTATCTGGTGTGGATCAGAAAACCAGTCAGTATCTGGTGTGGATCAGAAAACCAGTCAGGATCAGAAAACCAGTCAGTATCTGGTGTGGATCAGAAAACCAGTCAGTATCTGGTGTGGATCAGAAAACCAGTCAGTATCTGGTGTGGATCCAGAAAACCAGTCAGTATCTGGTGTGGATCAGAAAACCAGTCAGTATCTGGTGTGGATCAGAAAACCAGTCAGTATCTGGTGTGGATCAGAAAACCAGTCAGTATCTGGTGTGGATCAGAAAACCAGTCAGTATCTGGTGTGGATCAGAAAACCAGTCAGTATCTGGCGTGGATCAGAAAACCAGTCAGTATCTGGCGTGGATCAGAAAACCAGTCAGTATCTGGCGTGGATCAGAAAACCAGTCGGTATCTGGCAGAAAACCAGTGGATCAGAAAACCAGTCGGTATCTGGCAGAAAACCAGTGGATCAGAAAACCAGTCGGTATCTGGCGTGGATCAGAAAACCAGTCGGTATCTGGCGTGGATCAGAAAACCAGTCGGATCAGAAAAAACCAGTCGGTATCTGGCGTGGATCAGAAAACCAGTCGGTATCTGGCGTGGATCAGAAAACCAGTCGGTATCTGGCGTGGATCAGAAAACCAGTCGGTATCTGGCGTGGATCAGAAAACCAGTCGGTATCTGGCGTGGATCAGAAAACCAGTCGGTATCTGGCGTGGATCAGAAAACCAGTCGGTATCTGGCGTGGATCAGAAAACCAGTCGGTATCTGGCGTGGATCAGAAAACCAGTCGGTATCTGGCGTGGATCAGAAAACCAGTCGGTATCTGGCGTGGATCAGAAAACCAGTCGGTATCTGGCGTGGATCAGAAAACCAGTCGGTATCTGGCGTGGATCAGAAAACCAGTCGGTATCTGGCGTGGATCAGAAAACCAGTCGGTATCTGGCGTGGATCAGAAAACCAGTCAGTATCAGAAAACCAGTCGGTATCTGGCGTGGATCAGAAAACCAGTCGGTGTCTGGCGTGGATCAGAAAACCAGTCGGTGTCTGGCGTGGATCAGAAAACCAGTCGGTGTCTGGCGTGGATCAGAAAACCAGTCGGTGTCTGGCGTGGATCAGAAAACCAGTCGGTGTCTGGCGTGGATCAGAAAACCAGTCGGTATCTGGCGTGGATCAGAAAACCAGTCGGTATCTGGTGGGATCAGAAAACCAGTCAGTATCTGGTGGGATCAGAAAACCAGTCAGTATCTGGTGTGGATCAGAAAACCAGTCAGTATCTGGTGTGGATCAGAAAACCAGTCAGTATCTGGTGTGGATCAGAAAACCAGTCAGTATCTGGTGTGGATCAGAAAACCAGTCAGTATCAGTGGATCAGAAAACCAGTCAGTATCTGGTGTGGATCAGAAAACCAGTCAGTATCTGGTGTGGATCAGAAAACCAGTCAGTATCTGGTGTGGATCAGAAAACCAGTCAGTATCTGGCGTGGATCAGAAAACCAGTCAGTATCTGGCGTGGATCAGAAAACCAGTCAGTATCTGGCGTGGATCAGAAAACCAGTCAGTATCTGGCGTGGATCAGAAAACCAGTCAGTATCTGGCGTGGATCAGAAAACCAGTCAGTATCTGGCGTGGATCAGAAAACCAGTCAGTATCTGGCGTGGATCAGAAAACCAGTCAGTATCTGGCGTGGATCAGAAAACCAGTCAGTATCTGGTGTGGATCAGAAAACCAGTCAGTATCTGGCGTGACCACCATTTCCTTCGCATAGAGTTGATCAGGCTGTTGATTGTGGATTCTTGTCACTCCTCTTCAATGGCATCTGTGCTTTCAAATTTTCAGCGATTTTAAAATGCAATTGTTCGTTGTCTATAAATTATGCCTGCCCAGAAAACCAGTACCATAACCCAGAAAACCACCGGCGTGGATCAGAAAACCAGTCATATCTGGCGTGGATCAGAAATCATGAGCCAGGTATCTGGCGTGGATCACTCTGTTCACAACCATTATCATCAGCAAACCACTCGCCCACACGATGCCATCTGCCCAGTACAGCTGAAACCGGGATTCATTGTGAAGAGAACACTTCTCCAGCGAGGCCAGTGGCCATCGAAGGTGAGCATTTTGCCCACTGAAGTAAGTTACGACGCTAAACTGCAGTCAGGTCAAGACCCTGGTGAGGACGACGAGCAGATGAGCTTCCCTGAGAGGGTTTCTGACAGCTTGTGCAGAAATTATTTGGTTGTGCAAAACCCACAGTTTCATCAGCTGTCTGGGAGGTCTGTCTCAGACGATCCCGCAGGTGAAGAAGCCGGACGTGGAGGTCCTGGGCTGGCGTGGTTACACGTTGTGAGGCCGGTTGGACCTACTGCCAAATTCTCTAAAACGATGTTGGAGGTGGCTTATGGTAGAGAAATTAACATTAAATTCTCTGGCGACAACTCTGGTGGACATTCCTGCAGTCAGCATGCCAATTGCACGCTCCCTCAAAACTTGAGACGTGTGACAAAACCGCACATTTTATTGTCCCCAGCACAAGGTACACCTGTGTAAGGATCAAGGATTTTTGATACCCCACACCATTCAGGTGGATGGATTATCTTGGCAAAGGAGAAATGCTCACTAACAAGGATTTAAATACATTTGTGAAGCATTGTTTATTTTTGTCAAGGGCCCTAGTCAAGCAATCCTGAATGCAGGGCTTCAGTCAGGCTTCAGTCAGGCTTCAGTCAGGTTTCAGTCAGGCTTCAGTCAGGTTGTCAGTCAGGTTGTCAGTCAGGCTTCAGCCAGGTTGTCAGCCAGGTTGTCAGCCAGGTTGTCAGTCAGGTTGTCAGCCAGGTTTCAGTCAGGCTTCAGTCAGGTTGTCGGCTGTGTAGGATTCCATGTAGGTTGCAATTATTTTTGTTGCTGTTCTTTAGTTCTGTCTGAACCCCCCCCCTTTCACCTTATTGAACAAGTTAGGGACCGCTGTTTGAGAGAAATACCTTCTCCCCGGTAACTTGTATAGTCTGTCCAATTTACGTAGGATTTCTCTGAAGGCGGGTTTCTCCACCCTCTAGGCTATTGGATATATTGGTTCCTCCACCCTGTAGGCTATTGGATCTATAGGTTCCTCCACCCTGTAGGCTATAGGATATATAGGTTCCTCGTGAATTTAGCTTACTGCTGTGGCCTGCCCAGTCCCCAGGTCTCAGCCCAGTCCAATGAGATGGAACGAGCTATTTGAAGTAGAGATCCACTAGTAGCCAACTGTGGGAAGCATTGGAGTCAACATGGATCAACATCCCAGTGGAACGTACCCCCATACCCTCAACGAATTGAGGCTGTTCTGAGGGCAAAAGGGGGATGCAACTCAATATTATGGTGGTGTTCCTAATGTTTTGTAGACTCAAGTGTGTATACATACATACAGTATATACGTACATACAGTATGTGATGTCGTGCCCGTCCTGACTGGTCTGTAATCCCCTTCTCTCCTCCAGCTGTGATAAGAGTTTCTTTGAGGCCAAAGACCTGCAGCAGCACATGAACAAACACCTGGGACTCAAGCCCTTCCAGTGTCAGGTGGGGAATAATAATATTAATAATGGTGCTTTATTCTATCAGGGAAGTGTGACAGCTGTGTTGGGTTATATTCTATCAGGGAAGTGTTACAGCTGTGTTGGGTTATATTCTATCAGGTAGGTGGGAAGTGTTATAGCTGTGTTGGGTTATATTCTATCAGGTAGGTGGGAAGTGTTACAGCTGTGTTGGGTTATATTCTATCAGGTAGGTGGGAAGTGTTACAGCTGTGTTGGGTTATATTCTATCAGGGAAGTGTGACAGCTGTGTTGGGTTATATTCTATCAGGTAGGTGGGAAGTGTTACAGCTGTGTTGGGTTATATTCTATCAGGTAGGTGGGAAGTGTTACAGCTGTGTTGGGTTATATTCTATCAGGGAAGTGTGACAGCTGTGTTGGGTTATATTCTATCAGGTAGGTGGGAAGTGTTATAGCTGTGTTGGGTTATATTCTATCAGGTAGGTGGGAAGTGTTATAGCTGTGTTGGGTTATATTCTATCAGGTATGTGGGAAGTGTGACAGCTGTGTTGGGTTATATTCTATCAGGTAGGTGGGAAGTGTTATAGCTGTGTTGGGTTATATTCTATCAGGGAAGTGTTACAGCTGTGTTGGGTTATATTGTGTTCTATCGGGTATGTGGGAAGTGTTACAGCTGTGTTGGGTTATATTCTATCAGGTATGTGGGAAGTGTTACAGCTGTGTTGGGTTATATTCTATCAGGTAGGTGGGAAGTGTTATAAGCTGTGTTGGGTTATATTCTATCAGGTAGGTGGGAAGTGTTATAGCTGTGTTGGGTTATATTCTATCAGGTAGGTGGGAAGTGTTATAAGCTGTGTTGGGTTATATTCTATCAGGTATGTGGGAAGTGTTACAGCTGTGTTGGGTTATATTGTGTTCTATCAGGTATGTGGGAAGTGTTATAAGCTGTGTTGGGTTATATTGTATCAGGTATGTGGGAAGTGTTACAGCTGTGTTGGGTTATATTGTGTTCTATCAGGTATGTGGGAAGTGTTATAGCTGTGTTGGGTTATATTCTATCAGGTATGTGGGAAGTGTTATAGCTGTGTTGGGTTATATTGTATCAGGTATGTGGGAAGTGTGACAGCTGTGTTTTGGTGTTATATTCTATCAGGTATGTGGGAAGTGTTACAGTTGGAAGAAGGACTGGTATTCCCATGTGAAGTCCCACAGTGTGGCAGAACCTTACAAGTAAGTCACCACCATAGAAATCAAATTCTATTCATCACATGCTTGGTAAACAACCGGTGTGGTCTAACAGTGAAATGCTTAGTTACGGGTCCTTCCCGACAACGCAGAGAGAAGGAAAATAGAGAAATAATAGAAAAGTAAAAACACGTAATAAAATATATCCACAATAAGTAACGATATACGGTACCAAGTTGACCTGCCAGGCTACGAGCTAATTGAGGTAGGTATGCACATATAACTAGGAACGATGTGACAGGTGGTAAACTATAGTAAGTTAAAAATGGGTCAATGCAGATAGCCCAGGTAGCTATTTTGTTAACTTTTTAAACTATTTATCAATCTTATGGCTTTCGGGGGTAGAAGCTGTTCAGGATCCTGTTGGTTCCTGACATCGTTACCGTTTGCTGTGCGGTAGCAGAGAGAACAGTCTATGACGTGGGGCCTTCCTCTGACAACGCCTGGTATAGAGGTCCTGGATGGCAGGAGGCTCGGCCCCAAATCAAATTTATTTATATAGCCCTTCGTACATCAGCTGATATCTCAAAGTGCTGTACAGAAACCCAGCCTAAACCCCCAAGCAATGCAGGTGTAGAAGCACGGTGGCTAGGAAAAACTCCCTAGAAAGGCCAAAACCTAGGAAGAAACCTAGAGAGGAACCAGGCTATGAGGGGTGGCCAGTCCTCTTCTGGCTGTGCCGGGTAGAGATTATAACAGAACATGGCCAAGATGTTCAAATGTTCATAAATGACCAGCATGGTCAAATAATAATAAGGCAGAACAGTTGAAACTGGAGCAGCAGCACGGCCAGGTGGACTGGGGACAGCAAGGAGTCATCATGTCAGGTAGTCCTGAGGCATGGTCCTAGGGCTCAGGTCCTCTGAGAGAGAGAAAGAAAGAAAGAAATAGAGAATTAGAGAGAGCACACTTAAATTCACACAGGACACCGTATAAAACAGGAGAAGTACTCCAGATATAACAAACTGACCCTAGCCCCCCGACACATAAACTACTGCAGGGGTCAGGAGACACTGTGGCCCCATCCGAGGACACCCCCGGATAGGGCCAAACAGGAAGGATGTAACCCCACCCACTTTGCCAAAGCACAGCCCCCACACCACTAGAGGGATATCTTCAACCACCACCCTACCATCCTGAGACAAGGCCGAGTATAGCCCACAAAGATCTCCGCCACGGCACAACCCAAGGGGGGGGGGGCGCCATCCAGACAGGAAGATCACATCAGTGACTCAAACCACTCAGGTGACGCACCCCTCCCAGGGACGGTATGAGAGAGCCCCAGTAAGCCAGTGACTCAGCCCCTGTAATAGGGTTAGAGGCAGAGAATCCCAGTGGAAAGAGGGGAACCGGCCAGGCAGAGACAGCAAGGGCGGTTCGTTGCTCCAGAGCCTTTCCGTTCACCTTCCCACTCCTGGGCCAGACTACACTCAATCATATGACCCACTGAAGAGATGAGTCTTCAGTAAAGACTTAAAGGTTGAGACCGAGTTTGCGTCTCTGACATTGGTAGGCAGACCGTTCCATAAAAATGGAGCTCTATAGGAGAAAGCCCTGCCTCCAGCTGTTTGCTTAGAAATTCTAGGGACAATTAGGAGGCCTGCGTCTTGTGACCGTAGCGTACGTGTAGGTATGTACGGCAGGACCAAATCAGAGAGATAGGTAGGAGCAAGCTGATGTAATGCTTTGTAGGTTAGCAGTAAAACCTTGAAATCAGCCCTTGCCTTAACAGGAAACCAGTATAGAGAGGCTAGCACTGGTGTAATGATACAACCTAGAAGTGACAAAAGCATGGATAAATTTTTCTGCATCATTTTTGGACAGAAAGTTGACCGATTTTAGTTTTTTATATTTTCTGGGTCAAGGTTTGGCTTTTTCAAGAGAGGCTTTATTACTGCCACTTTTAGTGATGTACTGGGCTATACGCACTACCCTCTGAAGCGCCTTCAATGAACAGCATTGTCACGTCGATGTTTCTTTTGTCCAATTGGGAAAGGACAGTGTGGAGTGCAATAGATATTGTGTCATCTGTGGCTCTGTTGGGACAGTATGCGAATAGGAGTGGGTTCAGGCTGTCTGGGATAATGGTGTTTGAGCCATGACCTGCCTTTCAAAGCATTTCATGGCTACAGATGGGAATGCTATGGGGCGATAGTCATTTAGACAGGTTACCTTGGCCTTCTTGGGCACAGGGTCTATGGTGGTCTGCCTGAAACATGTTGGTATTACAGACTCGGACAGGGAGAGGTTGAAAATGTCAGTGGAGACGCTTTCCAGCTGGTCAGCACATGCGCTTCCTGGTAATTGGTTTGTGGATGTTAACCTGTTTTTAAAGGTCTAACTCACATCTGCTATGGAGAGCGTGATCACAGTCGTCCGGAACAGCTGGTGCTCTCTCGCATGGTTCAGTGTTGCTTGCCTCGAAGCGAGCATAGAAGGCATTTAGCTCGTCTGGGAAGCTCGCGTCACTGGGAAGCTCGCAGCAGTGATAGTTTGCAAGCCCTGCCAGTTGGTGTAATAGGATTTGAGCTTAGTATTTGTATCGACGCTTTGACTGTTTGATGGTTAGTTGGAGGACTCAACTTGGATATAACCTGTTTTGGCAGCGACTGCCCCTAAAAAGCAACTTCTCGTTTTGAGAAATTGACTAGAGTGTAAATAGGATAATTTTGGTCAACAGAGATTTGTGAGATGATGTGGGGGGGGCGGGGGGGGGGAAATGATGTCATAGAATGAAGGGAAAGTAACAGTTTTTCTCAATCCTGCCCACAGCTGGCAGCACTCAAGTAATCATCTATTTGGAGCACAGCTGCAAAGGAACCTGACTTTAATGCTCATGGTCAATTCGGTTTGACATTTGATATCCCTATGGGGCTAGTAAAATTACACAATGTACATGGGACCAATATTTTTATATATTTAAAAACCTCACACCAATTATAAATTGTAGAAATTCATATACAAATATTGAACTTATTTTAACGAGACAGCTAAAATATTTATTGGCGGTCCCCATCTAGCCCCAGAGATGGGCTATCCAAGTCAAACCAAACTGATGGGTGAAAGAAGTTGACTAGCGCTAGCCTAGCCGTCTTCAAGACACAAGACCTGGTTAGGCTGTTTTCATGTTATCTAGAAGGAGAGTAACTGTGTACTATTTTGGCAGAGTCAAAACACCAACATTAACCGTTACCAAGGCGACACTCCGTCTTAACTCCTCCATATTTACTGGATTGGTTGAACAGTGCAGAAGAGAACCTCCCCCCTCTTTTTTTCCCCTTTCTCATCTGGACCAGAATATGCGGGGCGTTTCTTTTAGCCTGCTAGGTTAGGATACCGCTAAAACGTTCACAACCTTGACAACAGGCGTTTCTTTTAGCCTGCTAGGTTAGGATACCGCTAAAACGTTCACAACCTTGACAACAGGCGTTTCTTTTAGCCTGCTAGGTTAGGATACCACTAAACGTTCACAACCTTGACAACAGGCGTTTCTTTTAGCCTGCTAGGTTAGGATACCGCTAAAACGTTCACAACCTTGACAACAGGCGTTTCTTTTAGCCTGCTAGGTTAGGATACCGCTAAAACGTTCACAACCTTGACAACAGGCGTTTCTTTTAGCCTGCTAGGTTAGGATACCGCTAAAACGTTCACAACCTTGACAACAGGCGTTTCTTTTAGCCTGCTAGGTTAGGATACCGCTAAAACGTTCACAACCTTGACAACAGGCGTTTCTTTTAGCCTGCTGCGTTAGGATACCACTAAAACGTTCACAACCTTGACAACAACAGGTGTTTCTTTTAGCCTGCTAGGTTAGGATACCACTAAAACGTTCACAACCTTGACAACAGGCGTTTCTTTTAGCCTGCTAGGTTAGGATACCACTAAAACGTTCACAACCTTGACAACAGGTGTTTCTTTTAGCCAGCTACGTTAGGATACCACTAAAACGTTCACAACCTTGACAACAGGCGTTTCTTTTAGCCTGCTAGGTTAGGATACCGCTAAAACGTTCACAACCTTGACAACAGGCGTTTCTTTTAGCCTGCTAGGTTACGATACCGCTAAAACGTTCACAACCTTGACAACAGGCGTTTCTTTTAGCCTGCTAGGTTAGGATACCGCTAAAACGTTCACAACCTTGACAACAGGCGTTTCTTTTAGCCTGCTAAGTTAGGATACCGCTAAAACGTTCACAACCTTGACAACAGGCGTTTCTTTTAGCCTGCTAGGTTACGATACCGCTAAAACGTTCACAACCTTGACAACAGGCGTTTCTTTTAGCCTGCTAGGTTAGGATACCGCTAAAACGTTCACAACCTTGACAACAGGCGTTTCTTTTAGCCTGCTAAGTTAGGATACCGCTAAAACGTTCACAACCTTGACAACAGGCGTTTCTTTTAGCCTGCTAGGTTAGGATACCGCTAAAACGTTCACAACCTTGACAACAGGCGTTTCTTTTAGCCTGCTAGGTTACGATACCGCTAAAACGTTCACAACCTTGACAACAGGCGTTTCTTTTAGCCTGCTAGGTTAGGATACCGCTAAAACGACACATTTAGTTTACGTTCAGACATGAAACGGCATGTGTTCATATAAACATCTTCATACTAATTCGTTTTTCAGATATTATTTATTTAGTCTCTGTTTCTAACGAGTGAGGGATGGAGGGATGATTTAAACGAGTGAGGGATGGAGGGATGATTTAAACGAGTGAGGGATGGAGGGATGATTTAAACGAGTGAGGGATGGAGGGATGATTTAAACGAGTGAGGGATGGAGGGATGATTTAAACGAGTGAGGGATGGAGGGATGATTTAAACGAGTGAGGGATGGAGGGATGATTTAAACGAGTGAGGGATGGAGGGATGATTTAAACGAGTGAGGGATGGAGGGATGATTTAAACGAGTGAGGGATGGAGGGATGATTTAAACGAGTGAGGGATGGAGGGATGGAGGGATGGAGGGATGATTTAAACGATGATGGAGGGATGATTTAAACGAGTGAGGGATGGAGGGATGGAGGGATGGATGATTTAAACGAGTGAGGGATGGAGGGATGATTTAAACGAGTGAGGGATGGAGGGATGATTTAAACGAGTGAGGGATGGAGGGATGATTTAAACGAGTGAGGGATGGAGGGATGATTTAAACGAGTGAGGGATGGAGGGATGATTTAAACGAGTGAGGGATGGAGGGATGATTTAAACGAGTGAGGGATGATTTAAACGAGCGAGGGATGATTTAAAGCACTTTGTGACAATTGTTGATGTAAAAAGGTTTTTCCTAGATGATATTTGATTGTTAATCCTTTGTCCTGTAGGTGTAACGTCTGTGGCAAGGAGTTCTTTGAGAAGGCTCTGTTCAGGAGACACGTGAAGAAGGCCACGCACGGCAAGAAGGGCCGAGTCAAGCAGAACCTAGAGAGAGAGTGTGAACACTGTGGCAGGAAGTTCACCCAGCTCAGAGAGTACAGACGACACATGAACAACCACCAGGGTGAGACACGCACACACACACACACACACACACACACACACACACACACACACACACGTAAAGCCACAATATGTCTTCAACCTAATGGCACTTGGTTTACTATAAACCTGGGGGATGTGGCTGGAGAAATGTGAGCTCCCTCAAGTTCATAGCTGGAGCGATGCATGCCATTACTATACGGGCACCATCTAACGCTCTACTGTTTAACTATTTCTAAATGGACTCTAACAGTAAAACGTACCACTCCTTGATGATATAGGGTATATGTACTCTAAATGGTCTCTAACAGTAAAATGTACTACTCCTTGATGATATAGGGTATATGTACTCTAAATGGTCTCTAACAGTAAAACGTACTACTCCTTGATGATATAGGGTATATGTACTCTAAATGGTCTCAAACAGTAAACCGCTACCTGTCTCTCTGCATCAACCGCTACCTGTCGCTCTGCATCAACCGCTACCTGTCGCTCTGCATCAACCGCTACCTGTCGCTCTGCATCAACCGCTACCTGTCGCTCTGCATCAACCGCTACCTGTCGCTCTGCATCAACCGCTACCTGTCGCTCTGCATCAACCGCTACCTGTCGCTCTGCATCAACCGCTACCTGTCGCTCTGCATCAACCGCTACCTGTCGCTCTGCATCAACCGCTACCTGTCGCTCTGCATCAACCGCTACCTGTCTCTCTGCATCACTGTAGTTTTTGAGTGTTTTAATCAACTTAAATCTGAACAGAACATTAATGCCCATGTTTATCATATATTATACATATCAACACACTATCCCCATGTGGTTCAATGCAAACCGTCCTGGACGGGGATATATGGTGAAAAGGGGAATAGCAGAGTCTAAGCCCACCTGAAATAGACCTGATTTCGTACATTTGAGTACAACAATACAATGTTCCTTTTACAGTAATAAGACAAAATGCATTTGAAAATGTAAGATGTAAAACTTGTTTTAGTTCAAGTTACGTTGCTACTGTGTGACTGACATGCAGGCACAACCGCTAGCATAAAAAAAAACATTTTCAATTGGCAAGATATGGTAATTAATGCCTGTGATATGGTAATGAATGCCCGTGATATGGTAATGAATGCCCGTGATATGGTAATGAATGCCCGTGATATGGTAATGAATGCCCGTGATATGGTAATGAATGCCCGTGATATGGTAATGAATGCCCGTGATATGGTAATGAATGCCCGTGATATGGTAATTAATGCCCTCTTTGTTTTACATAAAGTATGACCACTCATCTGAAGGTACTAAACAGTGTCTGAGGGTTGCCCCCACTGTTTCTATGCAGCTTTGAAAATGGCCACTAGTGGGAACGTATACAACTTAATAATACATCATCTGATTGGTTTAGAATAACAACTGTTATGGATACATCATCTGATTGGTTTAGAATAACAACTGTTATGGATACATCATCTGATTGGTTTAGAATAACAACTGTTATGGATACATCATCTGATTGGGTTAGAATAACAACTGTTATGGATACATCATCTGATTGGTTTAGAATAACAACTGTTATGGATACATCATCTGATTGGTTTAGAATAACAACTGTTATGGATACATCATCTGATTGGTTTAGAATAACAACTGTTTGGTTTAGAATAACAACTGTTATGGATACATCATCTGATTGGGTTAGAATAACAACTGTTATGGATACATCATCTGATTGGGTTAGAATAACAACTGTTATGGATACATCATCTGATTGGGTTAGAATAACAACTGTTATGGATACATCATCTGATTGGGTTAGAATAACAACTGTTATAAGTGACAACAGCTAAATAAGATCCAACTGATGCCCATTCTGTAAGCAGGCGCGAGGCCACTAATAATGTCCAATAACTGACAACGGACTATTTTTGACTGCTGTCATATCGACACTTTGTATTCACTATAATGCCATTATTGCATTTGTGCTGATTTTCACTATTTGTCAAGCACACTTGGTGCTTATAATGATGTTGAGGCTACTGATAATGATGTTGAGGCTACTGATAATGATGTTGAGGCTACTGATAATGATGTTGAGGCTACTGGTAATGATGTTGAGGCTACTGGTAATGATGTTGAGGCTACTAATGATGTTGAGGCTACTGATGTTGAGGCTACTGGTAATGATGTTGAGGCTACTGGACTAATGATGTTGAGGCTACTGGACTGGTAATGATGTTGAGGCTACTGGACTGGTAATGATGTTGAGGCTACTGGACTGGTAATGATGTTGAGGCTACTGGTAATGATGTTGAGGCTACTGATAATGATGTTGAGGCTACTGGTAATGATGTTGAGGCTACTGGTAATGATGTTGAGGCTACTGGTAATGATGTTGAGGCTACTGGTAATGATGTTGAGGCTACTGGACTGGTAATGATGTTGAGGCTACTGGTAATGATGTTGAGGCTACTGGTAATGATGTTGAGGCTACTGGTAATGATGTTGAGGCTACTGGTAATGATGTTGAGGCTACTGGTAATGATGTTGAGGCTACTGGTAATGATGTTGAGGCTACTGGACTGGTAATGATGTTGAGGCTACTGGACTGGTAATGATGTTGAGGCTACTGGACTGGTAATGATGTTGAGGCTACTGGTAATGATGTTGAGGCTACTGATAATGATGTTGAGGCTACTGGTAATGATGTTGAGGCTACTGGACTGGTAATGATGTTGAGGCTACTGGACTGGTAATGATGTTGAGGCTACTGGACTGGTAATGATGTTGAGGCTACTGGACTGGTAATGATGTTGAGGCTACTGGACTGGTAATGATGTTGAGGCTACTGGTAATGATGTTGAGGCTACTGATAATGATGTTGAGGCTACTGATAATGATGTTGAGGCTACTGGATGTTGAGGCTGGTAATGATGTTGAGGCTACTGGACTGGTAATGATGTTGAGGCTACTGGTAATGATGTTGAGGCTACTGATAATGATGTTGAGGCTACTGGTAATGATGAGGCTACTGGTAATGATGTTGAGGCTACTGGTAATGATGTTGAGGCTACTGGTAATGATGTTGAGGCTACTGGTAATGATGTTGAGGCTACTGGACTGGTAATGATGTTGAGGCTACTGGACTGGTAATGATGTTGAGGCTACTGGACTGGTAATGATGTTGAGGCTACTGGACTGGTAATGATGTTGAGGCTACTGGTAATGATGTTGAGGCTACTGGACTGGTAATGATGTTGAGGCTACTGGTAATGATGTTGAGGCTACTGGTAATGATGTTGAGGCTACTGGTAATGATGTTGAGACTACTGGTAATGATGTTGAGGCTACTGGTAATGATGTTGAGGCTACTGGTAATGATGTTGAGGCTACTGGTAATGATGTTGAGGCTACTGGACTGGTAATGATGTTGAGGCTACTGGTAATGATGTTGAGGCTACTGGACTGGTAATGATGTTGAGGCTACTGGTGTTTGTTGTCTTCATTTGACCGGGCCTCATTGTCAGGAAGGGGGAGGGTCCAACGAGGCCTTCTTAATGTTAATAGGTACACTCACCTTACAGACAGGTGTTGATTGGGTGGCTAGAGAATAGGAGTCTGTAGGACTGCGTTGTAACACCTGTCCTCTTCTTCTCTCAGGAGTCAAACCCTTTGAGTGTCTGACGTGCGGCGTAGCCTGGGCCGACGCCCGCTCTCTGAAGAGACACGTGCGCACCCACACCGGCGAGCGGCCTTATGTGTGCCCCGAGTGCCAGGAAGCCCACATCGACGCCCGTTCCCTACGGAAGCACATGACCAAGTACCACGGCGACCTCCTGCCGGGGAAGATCATGCTGGAGAAAGATACGCTGCAGTTTCACAACCAGGGTACTCAGGTGGAACACGCAGTCTCCATCCTGGCGTCCGATCTCCCCCCCGAGCTCCGGCCCGTCCAGCCGCCGCCGGCCGAGGAGATCGAGACGGTGCTGATCACGGAGGAGACGGTGGAGGCGGTTCAGGCCGTTCAGGGTGACGGGGTCGCGACCTTGTCGGACCAGAGCATCATGCAGGTGGTGAACTATGTGCTGTCTCAGCAGAGTGTACTGCCCGGGGGGGTGAAGATGGAGGAGCAAGAGGATATACAAACCATGGAGGTGGTACACATGGCAGAGGTGGAGTGATGTGACAGACCAGAGGTGGAGTGATGTGACAGACCAGAGGTGGAGTGATGTGACAGACCAGAGGTGGAGTGATGTGACAGACCAGAGGTGGAGTGATGTGACAGACCAGAGGTGGAGTGATGTGACAGACCAGAGGTGGAGTGATGTGACAGACCAGAGGTGGAGTGATGTGACAGACCAGAGGTGGAGTGATGTGACAGACCAGAGGTGGACCAGAGGTGTGATGTGACAGACCAGAGAGGTGATGTGACAGACCAGAGGTGGAGTGATGTGACAGACCAGAGGTGGAGTGATGTGACAGACCAGAGGTGGAGTGATGTGACAGACCAGAGGTGGAGTGATGTGACAGACCAGAGGTGGAGTGATGTGACAGACCACCTAGTGGACAGCAAGAATGACTCGCATAGCCACTAATATCCCTAATCCTGAACCAGGCGGAGTGACTCTCGCATCCCTGACCTATCACAACCCAGGTGGACAGGTTGACACAGGACTGTCAGTCTCTGTCCTGAGGTGGAGGAACGGGGAATGTGTCAGATACCTGGGCGGTGTTCATTAGGGCACAACTGTAGCAAAACATTCTGCAATGGAAATCAATGTGTTCTTATGAGACGAATTCAGGTACTGCTCCCCTGTTTTCCCCCAATTGAACAGGCCCCTCTTGTCTACAGTGGGACAGAAAGGTACAAAGTTGACTATTTTTTACTGAATATATAGATTGAAAGCTCAATCCAGTCTTGTGTGTAAATAGTGGCAGTCATTTAAAATATTCTGTATTAATCTGGACGAGGTTGATGCATTCATGAATCTCACCACATACCATTGAATCTCAGATATTTTATTAAATGATAAAATAATCCAGTTTTCAGACTTTTTACTTTTCCTTCAGGACCATGTTTTATTTGCCATGTTTGTACAGCTGATCTGCAAGCTCATCGTCTGGTATCACTTCCCCCCCCTCTATAAGTTGATGCTCATCGTCTGGTATCACTTCCCCCCCTTTATAAGTTGATGCTCAACTACCACCTTCCTCCCCTTTATAAGTTGATGCTCAACTAGCACCTGCCTCCCCTTTATAAGTTGATGCTCAACTACCACCTGCCTCCCCTTTACCTTCCTCCCCTTTATAAGATGCTCACCGCCTCCCTTTATGGATGGGGAAACATACTATAAAGTTGATGCTTATGTCCTCCCCTTTATAAGTTGATGCTCAACTACCACCTTCCTCCCCTGACTACCGGCTGGAGGGGAAACATAATAAACCTATTGCTTATGTTCATCTTGTCTGTTTTTCTCTCAAAGACCACACAGTGTACAGGCTGACTTAGTACTGCCATTAAATGACTATTCTGCTTTAATGTAAGGCCATTCTGCATGTTTTAGTGTCACTAATGGGCATAGTACAAACTGTTTTAGTGTCACTAATGGGCATAGTACAAACTGTTTTAGTGTCACTAATGGGCATAGTACAAACTGTTTTAGTGTCACTAATGGGCATAGTACAAACTGTTTTAGTGTCACTAATGGGCATAGTACAAACTGTTTTAGTGTCACTAATGGGCATAGTACAAACTGTTTTAGTGTCACTAATGGGCATAGTACAAACTGTTTTAGTGTCACTAATGGGCATAGTACAAACTGTTTTAGTGTCACTAATGGGCATAGTACAAACTGTTTTAGTGTCACTAATGGGCATAGTACAAACTGTTTTAGTGTCACTAATGGGCATAGTACAAACTGTTTTAGTGTCACTAATGGGCATAGTACAAACTGTTTTAGTGTCACTAATGGGCATAGTACAAACTGTTTTAGTGTCACTAATGGGCATAGTACAAACTGTTTTAGTGTCACTAATGGGCATAGTACAAACTGTTTTAGTGTCACTAATGGGCATAGTACAAACTGTTTTAGTGTCACTAATGGGCATAGTACAAACTGTTTTAGTGTCACTAATGGGCATAGTACAAACTGTTTTAGTGTCACAAACTGCAACAGCATTTAATATACTTGGGATATTTTATTTTTTATCAAAATAAGTACATTGCAACATTTATTTACAATTCATTTTACAGTACGAGGTTCTGCTTTCAATGTACCAACAGAATGACATACTAGGGTCATTCATAGCATGTTCATTCAGTAGTTATAACACTTTTAATATTGAAATAAACTGTGTTTATGGCAACACTACACAGACCGCTTCGTGAGAACAGTGACATGTTGAGACCCCGATTTGATTCATTTAAATGAATAGAAATAACCCCTTTGTACCATAATGGCTTTTAACCGTGCACTATTCTAAGTCCAATCGTTTTTTTTTTTTTTAAGAGTAAAAAATACATAACAGCATGTAGCTTTTCAGAAAATAACTATACAAATGTATATACAATGATCTCAATAGTTTGGGCCATCTATCAAGTTAATCTGTAACAACAGTTTACAAAATGTGGTTCCAAAAAATACAGCAAAATAAATGAGAAAGAGCGTTTGTAAGACAATTTAAAAATTGTAGCCCAGTAAATGTTCAACAGACCCACAAAATACAAAAAGACTGTACATCGTGTTACAGACGGGGAGAACAAGCAGACAATGCAATTCATCCCAAATGCCACCCTATATACTTTCGACCGTAGGGTGCTATTTTTTTTTTTGGGGGGGGGGGGGGAACACAATACCAAAGAGGATCTGTAACAGTATTGTTATCACCTCGAGGGCTATGAGCGTGTTGAGTTGTTAAATACTTCAGATAAAAGTTTGTGTGGTAATGCAATTCTTATTCACGTAGAAATACAGTAAGTAGTTATGAACACGATAGTTTAACCAACACGAGGGTACCAACACGAGGGTAGCAACATTCCAGTAACTTCCCCCAAAAGTTATAAACACAACGGTTTAATGAACAAAAGGAAATAAATCCCCAGGTTTCTGAACATCCTGGAAACAGGAAGGTTAACACAGGCAGTAACACAGATACAAGGCAGTAACGATACAAAAAGGCAGTAACTTGTTTTGTGGTATAAAAAAAAAAAGAAATCAACCAATCCAACCTTTTAAACATCATTATTAATCACACTTTTCTCTGACACAAAGTAAAAAATATGTATCTTGAAATGTATACAATCAAGACCGGCTTGTGACCAGCAGGCAAAAACAGTGTTGTGGACTAAAAACAGCAGGCGATCATGACAGTCCCGTCTAGAGCAACAGACCGGGATTCAACCCAAGGTGCGGTAAAGAACAGAGCATCGCATTTATACTTTTAATGGTAATTTAGGCCGTAGTGTAATCTTGAGTATTTTATCATTTTTGGCCCGTATTTAGCGCAGTACAAATATGGCCACTAGAGGCCGCCACTCGCCAGTTGTGAGGTCACTTCCGGTGGCCGCACTATGGCAGTTGAGAAGTTTAACATTATCGGTCAACAGCACCGATAAATACATATTTATTTTGAAAGTAAGCGGGTGGAAAAGCACCATATTCAGTAATGTTTTCGGGAGGTCGTACATGTGTTTCCACAAAACGTATGAAAAGTCCGCTAGCCTACAAGCTAATGTAGCTGGTAGCCCCATAGCAACACTAGCTTCCCTTAGTAACGGTCCTTGACCAGCAACACTAGCTTCCCTTAGTAACGGTCCTTGACCAGCAACACTAGCTTCCCTTAGTAACGGTCCTTGACCAGCAACACTAGCTTCCCTTAGTAACGGTCCTTGGCTATCAGGCGTCCGACATTGAGCATCATCAGCATTTGAGGAAATGCTTTGAAATCGATGAAAGTTGCTTCTCTGCCCCGTGGTGCGCTTGCTTTGCGTCAATTGTTGACGGTTCATTAGATCTTGTGAATTGAAATGCGAAGAAAAAAGTTACATTTGGTTGCATGTGGCCTCGACTTTATACACACACCACTGATTATTTTACTATGAGTTAAGAAGTCAAGAAGCTGCTACTACTTGCTAGGTTCACAATGTAAACTAAAGCAACGTGTGTGTGTGTATAGAGGATTGTTTATTTAGAAAAACCACTAACAACAATGTAACGTTTTAATTTGGACCAAAGCCAAGGAGAAATGGCTTGAATCGTGCAAAGCTAACAGACCATTAACGACACAGTACAACAGTGGTGTGCAGAGCAGCATCTCGGAAACGCACAACCCGTCGGTCTTTGTCACGGATGGTTCTATTGCAACACCGGGTCCTACTCCCATCAGATAAAAACAAGAGGAAGAGGTTCCAGTGGGCAATAACACTGGACAATTTGAGGAGTGGAAACATCGCCTGGTCCGACTGAATGCCGATTCCTGGTACATCACGCTAGTGGCAGTGTCAGGATTTGGCAGAAACTCCTCACCCCCCAGTACAGGCTGGTGGCAGTGTCAGGATTTGGCAGAAACTCCTCACCCCCCAGTACAGGCTGGTTGCAGTGTCAGGATTTGGCAGAAACTCATCTCCCCCCAGTACAGGCTGGTGGCAGTGTCAGGATTTGGCAGAAACTCATCTCCCCCCAGTACAGGCTGGTGGCAGTGTCAGGATTTGGCAGAAACTCCTCACCCCCCAGTACAGGCTGGTGGCAGTGTCAGGATTTGGCAGAAACTCCTCACCCCCCAGTACAGGCTGGTTGCAGTGTCAGGATTTGGCAGAAACTCATCTCCCCCCAGTACAGGCTGGTGGCAGTGTCAGGATTTGGCAGAAACTCATCTCCCCCCAGTACAGGCTGGTGGCAGTGTCAGGATTTGGCAGAAACTCCTCACCCCCCAGTACAGGCTGGTGGCAGTGTCAGGATTTGGCAGAAACTCCTCACCCCCCAGTACAGGCTGGTGGCAGTGTCAGGATTTGGCAGAAACTCCTCACCCCCCAGTACAGGCTGGTTGCAGTGTCAGGATTTGGCAGAAACTCCTCACCCCCCAGTACAGGCTGGTGGCAGTGTCAGGATTTGGCAGAAACTCCTCACCCCCCAGTACAGGCTGGTGGCAGTGTCAGGATTTGGCAGAAACTCCTCACCCCCCAGTACAGGCTGGTGGCAGTGTCAGGATTTGGCAGAAACTCATCACCCCCCAGTACAGGCTGGTGGCAGTGTCAGGATTTGGCAGAAACTCATCACCCCCCAGTACAGGCTGGTGGTGTAATGCTGTGGGGAACGTTTTCCTGCCACACGTTCAGGTCTCTTGATACCAATTGAGCAACGTTTGAACACCACACAATCAATTTCCTGAAGAATTCAGGCTGTTCTGGAGGCAAAAAGGGTCTGACCCGGTACTAGATGACTGTACCTAATAAACCGTCCACTGAGTGTATATCCTGTTGTTTTTTGCAATATTTGTGAATTCGTTTATAATTTATTTATGAAATGGTAGCAGTTGACAGATGTTTGCTAAGTGGGTCAACAGCAAGACAGAAGCACTTACGTAAATACATTTTTCTATCTTTATAATTTTGAAGGTCTCCTCTGTCGTAACGCACTTTGGATTGAATCCTGGCCATACACCTTCTTTGGCCCAACAACAACAACAACAACAACAAATCCCCCAAAAGGTTTCCTCTCATGCTTTAGCATCGGAATGGATTATAGAACCTATCAAAGCAAATCACAAAAAGCAGTTAAGAGTTTTGTCTCAAGAAAAAAAAATTTTTTGTTGTTGTTGAAAAATTCTGAAATGTATCTTTTCTAAAACCATAATTTGTCTCATCCTCTAGCTGGCTGCTATTGAAGGCTTTTCTAAAACCATAAAATAAGTGCATTTTTATTTGCATAGTATTTTGCTATTTAGGCTATCTGAACTAAGGACCAGGGTCCAGTTTCCCGCTAGCGATGTAAGTCAGGTCTTATGACGATGTACTTAGCTGGTCTGAGGCAGGTCGGTGAACAACTTCCAACAATGGTTTTTTGTGTTCTGCTCCAAAACGAGGGTTGTTCTAACAATGAACTTCGATGCTTTTGAGGAAACCGGACCCAGAGCACTTTGAAGCAGAGAATTCCTAGTTCTGTACCGTGATACGAGAGTGGTTGGTCAACAGGTGTGTGACAGAGGCGGGGCTTCAATCCAAGGACCATTGCCGACAAGCGTACCGCACTCGACTTTTAATGATAATGGTAATGATAATGGTAATGTTAATGATAATGGTAATGTTAATGGTAATGATAATGTACGCTTGAGCCGACATCCCCAGCGTTTACTGTAAAAGTGATCTCTGAATGACAGGAAAATGGCCGTTTTACAGACCCATTGGTACAGTGCGCTTGTCAAACAGTGCACCTTAGATTGAAATTCCATCCAGAGTGCGAGAGGTTTTCTATTCCCCCTCCTCTTTGATGCGCTGCTGCTTGTTGCGTCGGGAGTCCAGGTCGAAGGAGAAGTCGGACCAGTCGTCACGCGGAGGGAAGGAGATGGTCTGGCGCAGGGTGAAGCGCACGGCGTCGATGACCCGCTCGCCGCGGGCCTCGGAGGACCCTACGCTGACGGCGGAGGCCCCGCTGGAGGTACGCAGGATGTGAGGAGGAGGGGAGAACTCCATGCTCTGCCGGTGCTCCATGATGCCCTTCCAGATGACGTGCTGGAACTCCTGCGGGATCTTCAGCCGGGACAGGTCCTGTGGAGGGGGATGACATCACACACTGGGGGTTAGTCTCTTTAGCCTCGTTTAGTCTTCTCTCTCAGGCTAGGCCCAGGGCCCCAGCAGGCAGCCCAATGCTCTCAGGCTAGGCCCAGGGCCCCAGCAGGCAGCCCAATGCTCTCAGGCTAGGCCCAGGGCCCCAGCAGGCAGCCCAATGCTCTCAGGCTAGGCCCAGGGCCCCAGCAGGCAGCCCAATGCTCTCAGGCTAGGCTCGGCGCCAGGCAGCCCAAAAAATGAAGAGTAGTTCTGATTACAAAAATAGACAAAGATGACTTGCAGATAAACATTCCTTTTTCATAATTTTTTTTTTCTTGCCTTACACGAAGGCTCAGGCCTCCTGAAGCCAGCCGACCCTTCTCTCTGAGTTTAACCACACAGGTGCGTGCGATAGGCAAGGCCTCACCTCCAAGTTATAGTTCTCGATCTGGTAGATGTTGGTCAGGCCCTGTGCTGTGAAACAGTCCAGGCAGGCTGCGCAGCCCAGCCGCAGAAGAAAGCTGCAGCGGAACACAGAAGGAAACTGGTTAGTAGTGAAAAATACCTCGGCATTCTTGGAATAACTGTATTAGACTGTTCAACGATACAGAGAGCTCTGTCAGATCCAATACAGAGAGCTCTGTCAGATCCAATACAGAGAGCTCTGTCAGATCCAATACAGAGAGCTCTGTCAGATCCAGTACAGAGAGCTCTGTCAGATCCAATACAGAGAGTTCTGTCAGATCCAGTACAGAGAGCTCTGTCAGATCCAATACAGAGAGCTCTGTCAGATCCAATACAGAGAGCTCTGTCAGATCCAATACAGAGAGCTCTGTCAGATCCAATACAGAGAGCTCTGTCAGATCCAGTACAGAGAGCTCTGTCAGATCCAATACAGAGAGCTCTGTCAGATCCAGTACAGAGAGCTCTGTCAGATCCAGTACAGAGAGCTCTGTCAGATCCAGTACAGAGAGCTCTGTCAGATCCAGTACAGAGAGCTCTGTCAGATCCAGTACAGAGAGCTCTGTCAGATCCAATACAGAGAGCTCTGTCAGATCCAATAAGAGAGCTCTGTCAGATCCAATACAGAGAGCTCTGTCAGATCCAGTACAGAGAGCTCTGTCAGATCCAGTACAGAGAGCTCTGTCAGATCCAGTACAGAGAGCTCTGTCAGATCCAGTACAGAGAGCTCTGTCAGATCCAGTACAGAGAGCTCTGTCAGATCCAATACAGAGAGCTCTGTCAGATCCAATACAGAGAGCTCTGTCAGATCCAGTACAGAGAGCTCTGTCAGATCCAGTACAGAGAGCTCTGTCAGATCCAGTACAGAGAGCTCTGTCAGATCCAGTACAGAGAGCTCTGTCAGATCCAATACAGAGAGCTCTGTCAGATCCAATACAGAGAGCGCTGTCAGATCCAGTACAGAGAGCTCTGTCAGATCCAGTACAGAGAGCTCTGTCAGATCCAATACAGAGAGCTCTGTCAGATCCAATAAGAGAGCTCTGTCAGATCCAATACAGAGAGCTCTGTCAGATCCAATACAGAGAGCTCTGTCAGATCCAATACAGAGAGCTCTGTCAGATCCAGTACAGAGAGCTCTGTCAGATCCAGTACAGAGAGCTCTGTCAGATCCAGTACAGAGAGCTCTGTCAGATCCAGTACAGAGAGCTCTGTCAGATCCAGTACAGAGAGCTCTGTCAGATCCAGTACAGAGAGCTCTGTCAGATCCAATACAGAGAGCTCTGTCAGATCCAATACAGAGAGCTCTGTCAGATCCGATCCAGTTATTTAGAACCATGTTAGTTAGAGCGGTTCAGGTTTTGGTGACAAAACTAGCGCTAGGAGACGCATTTAAAGCCGTGTTGAAATTGTTCTGTCAATATTGTGTCTCGTCCTGACTTTTTAATAGAGCCCACAACTGTCCAAGAGCATCAACAGATGTGTGTTATCAGTGGTGGCTGGTGCCACTTTTTATTTTAATTTGATTTTAAATCGGAGGACGGGCTCTTGGTAACGGAATGAATGAAACATGATCAAACAGAGATACTGTAAAGCCATTCCAGCCATTACTATGAGCCGTCCTTCCTTCACCAGCCTCCTCTGGTGGTTGTTTAGCTAGGTACCTGGAGATGCTGCTGTCCATGGGATAGGGAGGCGGGGGGGTGCAGTGGGAGCTGGGCACCATGGGTAACTGGGGCTGCAGGATGTGGGCGGGGCTCAGGGCCGACATGTCAGCATTCATAGCCATGTGGCCCATCATCGGAGTCACTAGAGAAACCATAGAGATCATAGTTTTATCTCTATAAAAGGAAGCAATCTACTGTTAGCCAATGTGGCCAATCGTCAGAGTCACTAGAGAATCACATGGACTTGTGTGAGTGACTCTTAAAGGGGGTAATTTGACATTTTTAAAATGTCAAATGTATCTTCAGCACCATTACTATGGTTCAGATATTTATGTAGATTAGGGGCAGTGAGCATCATAACGTCACTCCAGAAACAAGCTTCTGTGAGCGGTACTCTTTAAAGCCACAATCTGTCATTTTGGTTTTTTTCAGCCCTAAGGGATGAGGCTGGACAAATGTAAGAACTCTTAAACGGTCTCTGAGATTGTGTATTATCTACATAAGATAGACGGGGGGGTCACCTCGACAACAATACATGAGGTGGAGGAGGAGAAAGGGAACATGCTCAGCCATCTACCGTCTTACTAAAATAGTGAAAGGGCAACGCCAAGAATAATACATGTCCTGAGAATAGGACAAGGACCTGCAGCGAGACAGACAGGGGCCTCTAGACAGGACAGGGGCCTCTAGACAGGACAAGGGCCTCTAGACAGGACAGGGGCCTCTAGACAGGACAAGGGCCTGCAGCGAGACAGACAGGGACCTCTAGACAGGACAGGGGCCTCTAGACAGGACAAGGGCCTCTAGACAGGACAAGGGCCTCTAGACAGGACAGGGGCCTCTAGACAGGACAAGGGCCTCTAGACAGGACAAGGACCTGCAGCGAGACAGACAGGGGCCTCTAGATAGGACAAGGGCCTCTAGACAGGACAGGGGCTTCTAGACAGGACAGGGGCCTCTAGACAGGACAGGGGCCTCTAGACAGGACAAGGGCCTCTAGACAGGACAAGGGCCTACAGCGAGACAGACAGGGACCTCTAGACAGGACAGGGGCCTCTAGACAGGACAAGGGCCTCTAGACAGGACAGGGGCCTCTAGACAGGACAGGGGCCTCTAGACAGGACAGGGACCTCTAGACAGGACAAGGACCTGCAGCGAGGCTCCAGAGGGGAGTCCCACAGGGATTTTTAAAATGTATTTTACCTTTATTTAACTAGGCAAGTCAGTTAAGAACACATTCTTATTTACAATGACAGCCTAGGAACAGTGGGTTAACTGCATTGTTCAGGGGCAGAACGACAGATTTGTACCTTGTCAGCTCGGGGATTTGATCTTGCAACCTTCCGGTTACTAGTCCAACGCTCTAACCGCTAGGCTACCTGCCGCCCCATTGACCCAGACGAGGAAGCGTTCTGACAGGGGGCTGAGAGTTGAACAGGGACAACCTACACATCCCTCCCAGTGCCACTTGTGCCCAGACAGATACAGCTATCCTCCCTGAACGCGTGGTACTGGAGTTGGCAGGGGAGTTATGACAGGGACCCAGACACAAAGACAGGACAGGGGCCTCTAGACAGGACAGGGGCCTCTAGACAGGACAGGGGCCTCTAGACAGGACAGGGGCCTCTACCTCTAGACAGGACAGGGGCCTCTAGACAGGACAGGGGCCTCTAAACAGATCAAGTCAGACAGGGGGAGCAGAATCTCTCTATACAAAGGGGTAAGGCACACTTACTGTCAGTCAGGCCTTGGGCCATGGAGGAGGGGGTGAGGGTGTTGCGTTGCTGGGGGTTGATGAGCTGGCTGACGGAGGGGAGCTTGTTGACCTTGCCGTGGGGGGGAGGAGGGGAGCTGGAGCCATACTGGGGCTGGGGTGCCATGGCGCTCCTGGGGCAGGGGAGAGGAGGGTACAGGCCGTTACTCTCATCGCCCCAGAGATCCCATCTTTAACGACAAAGGGTCAACGTGCCTGTTAGTTACACTGGAAAACAACATGTTCATTTTTACTGTTCAGTTAACATTGACAAGGTTAGGTAATCATTTAGCTGTTATTCTCAAACATGAATCTCTTACACGCCAATGGGTGTTTTCAACACGATCGGAAATTATTCAATTGAAGCGCGCCATAGAAACTCAAAGCATCTCTCCGTGACTGTAAAGTGTACGTGTCATCTAGATTCAGATTAGCGTCAACCGTCGATAGCAGACGTTTTGGAGCAGCTGCTCTTGCCGCCCCCCCACCCCGCTCTCCTTAGACGTTCAGAACATCTATATACGAATAATGAAGCTCAGATTAAACATCATTCAATTAAACGGAGGTGACATCTACCGTCCTAGTGGAGGAGTAGATTACATCTATCATCCTGTAGATTACATCTATCATCCTAATGGAGGAGTAGATTACATCTATCATCCTGTAGATTACATCTATCATCCTGTAGATTACATCTATCATCCTGTAGATTACATCTATCATCCTGTAGATTACATCTATCATCCTGTAGATTACATCTATCATCCTAATGGAGGAGTAAATTACATCTATCATCCTAGTGGAGGAGTAAATTACATCTATCATCCTAATGGAGGAGTAGATTACATCTATCATCCTGTAGATTACATCTATCATCCTGTAGATTACATCTATCATCCTAATGGAGGAGTAGATTACATCTATCATCCTGTAGATGACATCTATCATCCTAATGGAGGAGTAGATTACATCTATCATCCTGTAGATTACATCTATCATCCTGTAGATTACATCTGTCATCCTAGTGGAGGAGTAGATTACATCTATCATCCTGTAGATTACATCTATCATCCTGTAGATTACATCTGTCATCCTAGTGGAGGAGTAGATTACATCTATCATCCTGTAGATTACATCTATCATCCTGTAGATTACATCTGTCATCCTAGTGGAGGAGTAGATTACATCTATCATCCTAATGGAGGAGTAGATTACATCTATCATCCTGTAGATTACATCTATCATCCTGTAGATTACATCTATCATCCTAGTGGAGGAGTAGATTACATCTATCATCCTGTAGATTACATCTATCATCCTAGTGGAGGAGTAGATTACATCTATCATCCTAATGGAGGAGTAGATTACATCTATCATCCTAATGGAGGAGTAGATTACATCTATCATCCTAATGGAGGAGTAGATTACATCTATCATCCTAGTGGAGGAGTAGATTACATCTATCATCCTGTAGATTACATCTATCATCCTAATGGAGGAGTAGATTACATCTATCATCCTAGTGGAGGAGTAAATTACATCTATCATCCTAATGGAGGAGTAGATTACATCTATCATCCTAATGGAGGAGTAGATTACATCTATCATCCTGTAGATTACATCTATCATCCTGTAGATTACATCTATCATCCTGTAGATTACATCTATCATCCTGTAGATTACATCTATCATCCTAATGGAGGAGTAGATTACATCTATCATCCTAGTGGAGGAGTAAATTACATCTATCATCCTAATGGAGGAGTAGATTACATCTATCATCCTGTAGATTACATCTATCATCCTGTAGATTACATCTATCATCCTTACATCTATCATCCTAGTGGAGGAGTAGATTACATCTATCATCCTGTAGATTACATCTATCATTCTAATGGAGGAGTAGATTACATCTATCATCCTGTAGATTACATATATCATCCTGTAGATTACATCTATCATCCTGTAGATTACATCTATCATCCTTACATCTATCATCCTAGTGGAGGAGTAGATTACATCTATCATCCTGTAGATTACATCTATCATCCTGTAGATTACATCTATCATCCTGTAGATTACATCTATCATCCTTACATCTATCATCCTGTAGATTACATCTATCATCCTAGTGGAGGAGTAGATTACATCTATCATCCTGTAGATTACATCTATCATCCTGTAGATTACATCTATCATCCTGTAGATTACATCTATCATCCTGTAGATTACATCTATCATCCTGTAGATTACATATATCATCCTGTAGATTACATATATCATCCTGTAGATTACATCTATCATCCTAGTGGAGGAGTAGATTACATCTATCATCCTGTAGATTACATCTATCATCCTGTAGATTACATCTATCATCCTGTAGATTACATTTACATTTACATTTACATTTAAGTCATTTAGCAGACGCTCTTATGTAGATTACATCTATCATCCTAATGGAGGAGTAGATTACATCTATCATCCTAGTGGAGGAGTAGATTACATCTATCATCCTGTAGATTACATCTATCATCCTGTAGATTACATCTATCATCCTGTAGATTACATCTATCATTCTAATGGAGGAGTAGATTACATCTATCATCCTGTAGATTACATCTATCATCCTGTAGATTACATCTATCATCCTAGTGGAGGAGTAGATTACATCTATCATCCTGTAGATTACATCTATCATCCTGTAGATTACATCTATCATCCTAGTGGAGGAGTAGATTACATCTATCATCCTGTAGATTACATCTATCATCCTAGTGGAGGAGTAGATTACATCTATCATCCTGTAGATTACATCTATCATCCTGTAGATTACATCTATCATCCTAATGGAGGAGTAAATTACATCTATCATCCTAGTGGAGGAGTAGATTACATCTATCATCCTAGTGGAGGAGTAGATTACATCTATCATCCTGTAGATTACATCTATCATCCTAATGGAGGAGTAGATTACATCTATCATCCTGTAGATTACATCTATCATCCTGTAGATTACATCTATCATCCTGTAGATTACATCTATCATCCTAGTGGAGGAGTAGATTACATCTATCATCCTGTAGATTACATCTATCATCCATCATCCTGTAGATTACATCTATCATCCTAATGGAGGAGTAGATTACATCTATCATCCTGTAGATTACATCTATCATCCTAATGGAGGAGTAGATTACATCTATCATCCTAATGGAGGAGTAGATTACATCTATCATCCTGTAGATTACATCTATCATCCTGTAGATTACATCTATCATCCTGTAGATTACATCTATCATCCTAATGGAGGAGTAGATTACATCTATCATCCTAGACTGGGGGTAGAATGTTGGATAAAGCTGATCTGATTGAATAGAGCCCTTAGTGGCATCATGGGTTTGAGCTGAGGGTTCCTTGTTTTTCAAATGAAGAGATGAAGTAATGTAAGAGGAAAAACGAGAAGGAAAAGTCAAAGCAGAAAATACATTTATTGAGTTCTGACAGACCAAACGAACCGCAACAGCCATGCATCACAACAATCTGTTTCAAACAGTCAGAAAGTTCTCCGTAGAATCTGCTCTCTGTACATAAAGGCATATCATGTCATGAATCTGTCAATCCTAAATAAATGCTAAATATCTTTCAGAAAATTTAACAAAAACAACAAAACAAACTGTCCTGCAGTGACCTTATACAACATGACCAGCATGATCACAGTGATTATAGACCTCTCCCCATAACACTACTGAGTCCCAAATGACACCTCTCCCCATAACACTACTGAGTCCCAAATGACACCTCTCCCCATAACACTACTGAGTCCCAAATGGCACCCTATTCCTTTTGTTATAAACTACTTTTGACCAGGATCCACAGGGCTCTACCTAGGACTGCCAACAGGGCTCTACCTAGGACTGCCAACAGGGCTCTACCTAGGACTGCCAACAGGGCTCTACCTAGGACTGCCAACAGGGCTCTACCTAGGACTGCCAACAGGGCTCTACCTAGGACTGCCAACAGGGCTCTACCTAGGACTGCCAACAGGGCTCTACCTAGGACTGCCAACAGGGCTCTACCTAGGACTGCCAACAGGGCTCTACCTAGGACTGCCACAGGGCTCAACCTAGGACTGCCAACAGGGCTCTACCTAGGACTGCCAACAGGGCTCAACCTAGGACTGCCAACAGGGCTCTACCTAGGACTGCCAACAGGGCTCTACCTAGGACTGCCAACAGGGCTCTACCTAGGACTGCCAGGGGGCTCTACCTAGGACTGCCAGGGGGCTCTACCTAGGACTGCCACGGGGCTCTACCTAGGACTGCCACGGGGCTCTACCTAGGACTGCCACGGGGCTCTACCTAGGACTGCCACGGGGCTCTACCTAGGACTGCCACTGGGGCCCTACCTAGGACTGCCACTGGGGCCCTACCTAGGACTGCCACTGGGGCCCTACCTAGGACTGCCACTGGGGCCCTACCTAGGACTGCCACTGGGGCCCTACCTAGGACTGCCACTGGGGCCCTACCTAGGACTGCCACTGGGGCCCTACCTAGGACTGCCAGGGGGCTCTACCTAGGACTGCCACGGGGCTCTACCTAGGACTGCCACGGGGCTCTACCTAGGACTGCCACGGGGCTCTACCTAGGACTGCCACGGGGCTCTACCTAGGACTGCCACTGGGGCCCTACCTAGGACTGCCACTGGGGCCCTACCTAGGACTGCCACTGGGGCCCTACCTAGGACTGCCACTGGGGCCCTACCTAGGACTGCCACTGGGGCCCTACCTAGGACTGCCACGGGGCTCTACCTAGGACTGCCACGGGGCTCTACCTAGGACTGCCAGGGGGCTCTACCTAGGACTGCCAGGGGGCTCTACCTAGGACTGCCAGGGGGCTCTACCTAGGACTGCCAGGGGGCTCTACCTAGGACTGCCAGGGGGCTCTACCTAGGACTGCCAGGGGGCTCTACCTAGGACTGCCAGGGGGCTCTACCTAGGACTGCCAGGGGGCTCTACCTAGGACTGCCAGGGGGCTCTACCTAGGACTGCCACGGGGCTCTACCTAGGACTGCCAGGGGGCTCTACCTAGGACTGCCACGGGGCTCTACCTAGGACTGCCAACAGGGCTCTACCTAGGACTGCCAGGGGGCTCTACCTAGGACTGCCACGGGGCTCTACCTAGGACTGCCAGGGGGCTCTACCTAGGACTGCCACGGGGCTCTACCTAGGACTGCCAACAGGGCTCTACCTAGGACTGCCACGGGGCTCTACCTAGGACTGCCACGGGGCTCTACCTAGGACTGCCACGGGGCTCTACCTAGGACTGCCACGCGGCTCTACCTAGGACTGCCAGGGGGCTCTACCTAGGACTGCCAACAGGGCTCTACCTAGGACTGCCAGGGGGCTCTACCTAGGACTGCCAACAGGGCTCTACCTAGGACTGCCAACAGGGCTCTACCTAGGACTGCCAGGGGGCTCTACCTAGGACTGCCAACAGGGCTCTACCTAGGACTGCCAACAGGGCTCTACCTAGGACTGCCACGGGGCTCTACCTAGGACTGCCACGGGGCTCTACCTAGGACTGCCACGGGGCTCTACCTAGGACTGCCAGGGGGCTCTACCTAGGACTGCCAGGGGGCTCTACCTAGGACTGCCAGGGGGCTCTACCTAGGACTGCCACGGGGCTCTACCTAGGACTGCCAGGGGGCTCTACCTAGGACTGCCAGGGGGCTCTACCTAGGACTGCCAGGGGGCTCTACCTAGGACTGCCACGGGGTTAAAAATAGTAATTATATAGAGAATAGGGTGTCATGGGGAAACACATCGTTAGGTTTGAGGCCAGCTCCAAAGACAAAACAACAAAAGCTCAATCAATAGACAAGTGAAGTCTTGTAGAAAAACACTAGTGCTTGGTTCCTGACCAGCCCCAGCCAATAGGAGGAGAGGTCAGCCGAGAGGCGGATACTATGCATGTCCCTGTCCATAACTCAAGTACTAGCGTCATTTTGACCATCAGCAACACAAACTTAAAAAGCAACCAAAGACATGAATGGTGCTTTAAACAGGATATAGGTTATGTGCTGTATAGCCTCATCGCTGACCATAGGGTCACAGGCGGTAGAGCATGGCGGTTACAACGCCAGGGTTGTGGGTTCGATTCCCGCGTAGGACCAATATGAAAAAAAAATATGAAAATGTATACACTCACTACTGTAAGTCGCTCTGGATAAGAGCGTCTGCTAAAGGACTCAATGTAAAACATTTTAATGAAACAAACTGAATTTTGAATAACTCAAAGCGCCCTCTGCTGTTTGCGACTGGTGTTGCCGCACAGCTACAAAGTTTATTATTTAAAACATTTTTTTTTAAATCTGTCATGCAAAACTTCTTAATATCTGACTTTTCTAATGTGACAGCATCTTATCAGTAGACTGGTATGCAGAGTACTTGCCAGACAGACTCAACTTTGAACATATTATGTGTATGAATAGGAAAAAAAAAACGTTTTATTTCATGAACATGAAGCACCAACAGACTGTTTATCTGTTTATTTAACTCTGTTTGGAGAATGTGAGAGTTTCAATAGCGGCACAATCTCAGAGAAGGAACACAGAGACCGAGGAGAGAAGGAGAGACAGAGGTAGAAATAGAGGGAGGGAGGAGAGAGAATATTAGAAAGAGCCCTGAAAGAGGGAGAGAGAGAGCAAGATAGAGGAGCCCCTAATCTGATTGTGGCTGAGGTTTGAGGAGCACGGAGGAAACTGAAGGGAGGAGGAATGTGAGGATGAGGTGAGTCTCAGGAGGTACTGCATCGTCTCCTCTGCTCTGCCGCTAGGGGTTCCAGGAGCTCTGAACGTAGCCGGGCTTTAAGCAGACTGCAGACAGGAACCAGAGAAGAGAGAGAGAAGAAGAAAGTAAGGACTCGCTTTAGGAGAGTAGGAAACAGAAACCAGAGAAATAAACCAGTAGAAAGTCAAAAGTTAAGAGGAGAGAGTTACAAAATAGAGAAACAGAGGCATTTGGAAACACAGTATTGAAGAAGAAAATAAATGATGGCCATTTCAGTGCAGTGTGGCCATTTCAGTGCAGTGTGGCCATTTCAGTGCAGTGTGGCCATTTCAGTGCAGTGTGGCCATTTCAGAGCAGTGTGGCCATTTCAGAGCAGTGTGGCCATTTCAGTGCAGTGTGGCCATTTCAGTGCAGTGTGGCCATTTCAGTGCAGTGTGGCCATTTCAGTGCAGTAACATTCACCTCCAGAAGAGGGCACTATTAGACAGCCATAGTATCATAAATCGGGAGACTCTGGACTTGACTGTCCAACAGGATCAGAATAAAGCAACAGGTGAAAGGTCATGGAGAAGAGAGTGAAGCAACAGCGGGCAGAGAAGAGGCATGAGGATCTGATTAAGAGAACAATCTAGAACACAGTCCAGTCAACTATGCTACAAACTACAGATTTTCAGTCTAGAATAAGTACAGCTGTTCTGACCAGTTTGTTGAGTTTGAGAATGTTGAAAATAATCCCCAAAACATGAATAGTGTAAAGCATAGTGTAGGCTAAATACTGTTCTGTTCTTATGAAATGAACCTGTGACAGCATTGCAGCATATTAAACCCACTTGGGCCCTGCCCTCTAGTGTGTCATACATGCTGCACTGCCACACCCAGCCACATTGTGGATGGGGCGCCAGAGAGCAGGACGACAGAACCCAAACTAACAGTAAAACATAAAATGGGCTACGCCTAAAAACAGGCTTTTCAAACCAGGATTTTTTTTTTTAAAGCAAATGTAAGCATTATGTCAGAGAGTCTGCCAGTTTTCTAAATGAGAAACGATAACAAAAGCAGTAATTATCATAGGGCGTCAAAGAAAGCAGAACACTATTTAAAACTATAATTTACAGATAACCGCCTTTTTCTCCCCAGCCCTTAAACTGAATGGGCGAGGACTGAGGGCAGGGGCGGACTGGCCATCTGGCATTTCAGGCAACTGCTAGTCTATTTTTAGCCCAGTGGGCCAGTCTAACTTGTTGTTGTTTTTTGCGCAAAATGATCATTATCTGGTTCTTTGAGGGGGAAAAAATTGTTCCCGGCGTGTTAGAAATGCCAGGGCCGATTTCTGGTCCCAGTCCGCCCCTCAATGTGGGAGAGGGAGGGCAGCATTTGTGTATGAGAGTGTATGAAAACACTCAAGCCAATTACTGGGACTGACTGGATATGGGATTTGGAAACGGCTGCTGTTGTGCAAACCTGGCAGAGCACCTGAAGGAGTTTCCATTAGTCTATTGAGGCTTCATCTGGCTGTTAATGTGTAAAAAAAACAAACAGAGGCTTGTGCAACAGAGCGTAGGTTCTGATGCTCAGGTTGTACAACAGAGCGTAGGTTCTGATGCTCAGGTTGTACAACAGAGCGTAGGTTCTGATGCTCAGGTTGTACAACAGAGCGTAGGTTCTGATGCTCAGGTTGTACAACAGAGCGTAGGTTCTGATGCTCAGGTTGTACAACAGAGCGTAGGTTCTGATGCTCAGGCTTGTACAACAGAGCGTAGGTTCTGATGCTCAGGCTTGTACAACAGAGCGTAGGTTCTGATGCTCAGGTTGTACAACAGAGCGTAGGTTCTGATGCTCAGGTTGTACAACAGAGCGTAGGTTCTGATGCTCAGGCTTGTACAACAGAGCGTAGGTTCTGATGCTCAGGTTGTACAACAGAGCGTAGGTTCTGATGCTCAGGCTTGTACAACAGAGCGTAGGTTCTGATGCTCAGGTTGTACAACAGAGCGTAGGTTCTGATGCTCAGGCTTGTACAACCGAGCGTAGGTTCTGATGCTCAGGCTTGTACAACAGAGCGTAGGTTCTGATGCTCAGTCTTGGAAAACAGAGCGTAGGTTCTGATGCTCAGGCTTGTACAACAGAGCGTAGGTTCTGATGCTCAGGCTTGTACAACAGAGCGTAGGTTCTGATGCTCAGGCTTGGAAAACAGAGCGCAGGTTCTGATGCTCAGGCTTGGAAAACAGAGCGCAGGTTCTGATGCTCAGGCTTGTACAACAGAGCGTAGGTTCTGATGCTCAGGTTGTACAACAGAGCGTAGGTTCTGATGCTCAGGTTGTACAACAGAGCGTAGGTTCTGATGCTCAGGCTTGTACAACAGAGCGTAGGTTCTGATGCTCAGGCTGTACAACAGAGCGTAGGTTCTGATGCTCAGGTTGTACAACAGAGCGTAGGTTCTGATGCTCAGGTTGTACAACAGAGCGTAGGTTCTGATGCTCAGGCTTGTACAACAGAGCGTAGGTTCTGATGCTCAGGTTGTACAACAGAGCGTAGGTTCTGATGCTCAGGCTTGTACAACAGAGCGTAGGTTCTGATGCTCAGGTTGTACAACAGAGCGTACGTTCTGATGCTCAGGCTTGTACAACAGAGCGTAGGTTTTGATGCTCAGGCTTGTACAACAGAGCGTAGGTTCTGATGCTCAGGCTTGTACAACAGAGCGTAGGTTCTGATGCTCAGGCTTGGAAAACAGAGCGCAGGTTCTGATGCTCAGGCTTGGAAAACAGAGCGCAGGTTCTGATGCTCAGGCTTGTACAACAGAGCGTAGGTTCTGATGCTCAGGCTTGGAAAACAGAGCGTAGGTTCTGATGCTCAGGTTGTACAACAGAGCGTAGGTTCTGATACTCAGGCTTGGAAAACAGAGCGTAGGTTCTGATGCTCAGGCTTGGAAAACAGAGCGTAGGTTCTGATGCTCAGGTTGTACAACAGAGCGTAGGTTCTGATGCTCAGGTTGTACAACAGAGCGTAGGTTCTGATGCTCAGGTTGTACAACAGAGCGTAGGTTCTGATGCTCAGGTTGTACAACAGAGCGTAGGTTCTGATGCTCAGGTTGTACAACAGAGCGTATGTTCTGATGCTCAGTCTTGGAAAACAGAGTAGGTTCTGATGCTCAGGTTGTACAACAGAGCGTAGGTTCTGATGCTCAGGTTGTACAACAGAGCGTAGGTTCTGATGCTCAGGTTGTACAACAGAGCGTATGTTCTGATGCTCAGTCTTGGAAAACAGAGTAGGTTCTGATGCTCAGTCTTGGAAAACAGAGTAGGTTCTGATGCTCAGGTTGTACAACAGAGCGTAGGTTCTGATGCTCA